>NC_046658.1:14766245-14787183 GCF_010883055.1 Belonocnema kinseyi
ATCTAGTCGGGAGTGGTGCTGACTGAAAACAGATGATTTGGAGCGATTCGCGCGCCATCTGTTGGTCATTCTAAGGACTTATTGAACTACCCTCGTAACACATTCATTAGCTCTTTTTAAGGTAAACAAGTTTTATCTATTTATTTTTTTCATTGCTTATGTCATTTATCCAAACACTTATATTTTATATTTTTAATGTAGTTTTTTTTACGAATAAAACAAAAACTACCCTTCGTATCAAAAAGTAATTGATAAAAAAATTTTGGAAAATTTTTCAAAATTTGAATTTTCGATTATTCAAAACAATCTGAAAAGTTGTTATGATAATCTTGTAGGGCGCTCAAAAAGCAACGTTTTTCTTCTCTCGAGTTTTTTTTTCAAGTCTCGTGCTGGTTAGTTTACAATTTTCATTTTGGTATTTTTTTTTTAATTTGTTGAAAACGCTATAATTCTGGTAATATTCTTTTCATCAAAAGAAGTCGATGAGGTAAATTGTTCGGATTTCCAATTATTACGAATACCCGTACATGGAATTTTTAAATCTTGAAAAAAATTGTCTCAGAAATTTTGAAAATTCTGTAACTTTTTGAATTTTCACCCAAAGTAGCCAATCAACTTGATCTTTAGTTTCTGACACTTAAAGAGTATACCAACGGCCAATATAGTAGATTATTTTTTCAAAAGTTATTATACTCGCAAACAAACATGCATATGGAAGGGCAGAGACACTCGTAAAAACCTGTATTTCGTGTCCAGACGTAAAATTTTACACAAATGTAATAAATTTTTTGATGAGAATGTAAAAAATATCTGTACTCTGAGTACTGCTGTGATTTGAAATGTTGAAAATTTGGAATTTCAAATTATTTACTTTTCAAGATATATATTTTAAAGGTATAATATGAAATTTTTTTTTGAAAAGTTCAATTTTGAAGACTTGCAATGGAAAATTCTTTAATTTTAACGATCTGCAATTTAAAACTCTTTAATTTAGAATATTTGCAATCAGAAACTCTTGAATTTTAAATGATGTATAAATAAAATAAATAACAAATAAATTAATTAATTTAAATCTAACAAAATTTTAATTAAATTTAATTAAATAACAAGATAAAATAAAAATTCATATAAATTGTTATGATTTTGAAGATTAAAAGTAAAGAATTCTCAATTATAAATCTTCCTAATTCATGAAATTTGACATGCTACAGGCTACCATCTGAGTCGTGACGACGGCGAAAAAATTCATTTATTCAAAGTGCTCCAAAATTTAGTTGATATATATCAGAAAACAATAAATGGGGAAGACTTTTTAGTAACAGCTGGCCAGTTTATTTACGAGAAACTTTTTCTTCCCGATGATATTGTCTGGAAAAGGGAAGTGAAGGATCCTACTAGAAATTTTTTAGCATCAGTATGTATGATTCGGAAGGTTTTTTGGTGTAAAAAATAAGAAAGCAATTAAGAAGAAAGATCATTACAATTTTTATATCGGGTCTTCTAATCTTTAATTGTCGTGAATATAATTACAGACCTATAATGATTTTCCTATAATTTTTTCGTGATTACAGGAATAATTGTGGAAAAAATTGTAGAAAAAGAAGGATAGAAATTAATAATATTAAAATAATCATTGCAAAATGTAAAAGGAAGTATAAATGAATCGTTTATTCTAAACTACTCACACAACAATACATAAAAATTGACATACTATATATAAAGAAGCTTTGTTTAAGAATAAAGGTCAAACGAAACTTAAAAGCTATGGGTATCTTCTATACTTTTTGCAATAGTTATATCAATATTTCAATGTTATTAATTTAAATAATTATTTCACTATAATTTTTCCTATAATAATTCGAATAATTATTCTTATTAGTAGTCATAAGGTCGTGAAAAAATTTAAGTAATTTCATTATAGGAAAATAATTATAGGCCTATAATGATTTGTCTATACTTGCACTTTTTCCTAAAGGATAGCCGGAAGATCTATATACTAGTACTTTTTTCTTATTTAATTATTTACTCATTACTTTTATTTCCAACCCAATCTCACCCTCCCCGCAGCCCCCAAATATGATCCAAAAATAAAAAAACTACATTTTTACGTATCATTGTTACTTTTTAGCAATTCCCGTCGCCTTTTTTATACAAACAATTACTAATGGACAATTTAAATATTTCCCATAACCTTTTAAGCAATTTTCAATTGTTTAAAGAAATATAAATTATTTTAACAATTATTTGTTCTTAAAAAATGTAAGAAATAATTGTATGTTCTTATTGAAATGTAATTATTTATCATTTTTTGGAGTATTACATTTTTCTAAAAATATTATGTACTTATTTAAACAATTATTTATCGTCTATCTTCAACATGTCTAAAGATTGAGCCAGAGATATCAACTTTCTTTTCAAATTAATATGATATGCCACATTTTGTTGAATAATTACATCATTTTGATACATTTCTCTTAGTGTTTAATACATTTCTATTTGTTTAAACAATCTTTCTATACTCAAGCAGTTGTTTTTCACCAACTAAAAAAATGAAAAAAAATAGAACACATACAATTATGTTTCGGACTGTATACTGTATAGAAAGAATACGTTAACCACTTTTCAATTGTCTAAAAAAATATAATAATAAATAGAAATATGTTAAACACCAGAAGAAATGTCTCAAAATTATATAATTATTCTACAAAAAGTAGCACAGGATACCAATTTGAGAAAAGTGGACATTTCTGGCTCAATTTTTAGAAATTCTGAAAATAAACAATAAATAATTGTTTAAATAATTACATAATATTTTTTTAAAAATGCACTTTTTCAAACAATGACCAAATATTGCATTTCAATCAGATCATACGATTATTTTTTTTATTTCTTGAAAATAAATAATTTTTAAAATAATTTACATTTGTTTAAACAATTTAATAATGTTTAAAAGTCATGGTGAATATTCAAATTGTCCATTAGTCCATTAGCGGGGTAAAAGTTATTAGTATGATTTTATTTCTTAGATACTCCTCTTTAATCCCTAAAAATTTCGGTACATTTCGATAAAACCGTGGAACATGAGTTCAATTTTTCGAAAATTCAAAATGACCCCATGTTAATTAAACAGGATTTTGAAGTGCTCGGTGGCACGTGTTAATATTCGATATTTTCCCATTGGATTTCATGTTGAAGTAGGGCTAGGTGCGAGAAGCGCCGCCATACGGAGTGGGGAGAAAATATATATAGCTGCTACTTTTGTCGGGTGCGTAGCTACTGCCCTCTTCGTACTATCTTGCTCCTTTCTCTGTAGGTAAAATCGTTGCTCTGAGGGTAGGATGTTAAATCTATATTACTCGTTGCTCCTCACAGAAAATCCCTGCCTTAGCGATGATTTCTCAAAACACCGACAAAGTAAAAGCAGGGATTCTGACATGACTTGCAAAATAACAAATTACTATAAAATTATAATACTTTTGCTACACTAATCCTTATTTTATTTTTGAACATAATGACAATATTAAAACTTCGCAACATAAATTAATTATAATGCTAATTTCGCAATTAAGTAAATTTTTTTAAATTGGTATTACACAAAGCCGGTCTATGAAGGGTAAATAATATAAATGTTTATTTAAGATGGATAAAGAAACATGTATTAAATTTTCAATTCCTTGCGGCAAATTTTTTTAAAAAAATTTGATACAATTTAATCAATATTGATCATAGATTAGAAATAAACTGCACCAATCGATTCTATGTACGAAATAACTCCATAAACTTGTACTAAATTTTCACTATTATTCGAAATTTTTTTTTCTCTACAAATGTATAACTTTTAGGGTTGCAGTATTTTAAATAGAAATTCTGCTATTATTTCGCGAGGATAAGAGTCAAATAATTTCCGAATTTATTAAACTGATCTCTTAAATTTGGAACGCTTGCAAATTTAAAATAAATCGAATTTAACCGACAAAGATTATATAATTTCGAATTAAAAGCCTTCAATGATAAATTATTTTAAATTAAAACCATGAAAATTATGACATTTTATTTTAAATCAAAATTCAGAAACAGTAGAATTTTCAAACAAAAGAGATGGATTCTAAACCCTGACTATATTCGTACTTTTCAAATGTAAGGAATTAACTTCGGTGAAAATTTTGTTGGTTATGAAAAACAAACAGTACGTGTCTCATCTTTTGCATTGTAAAAAGTAGATTTGAGCCACAAACAATTCCGTTACATCACAAAGACCAGTCTACCCGGATTTTATATTTGAAATCGCTATTTTTTCTATCTTTCAAAAAAGAACTTTTTTGTATTTAAGCTTTTGACATTTTTTGTCTTCATCAATCAATATAACCCAATGCACCGGAAAACTCACCAATAATTATATATACTTAATTATAGGTACCTATATTCCGATTTTTTTAAATCTATAACTATATATAATACACCTGGGATTGCTATACAATATGCATAGATCTAACTGTACATTTTATAGGTTATTTCAATAATGTTAGAAGTGTATGAGAGCTTACTCTTAAGCATTAAAAAGATTTAAAACAAAAATATCACTATCAAAAATCGGAAAAAATATTCTTAAATGCAAAGAAAAGTTCTGTGAATTAAAGAAATATATTCACTAGCTTTCACTAGGAAACAGGTTTATTTAACCCTGACAGACCGAAGGAACCGAATGGAGCCTCTACAAAGTACCCGTAAAGACCCCATTGGGTCCCCATTCGGTTCTTTTTTAAAAAACTCAAAAAAACAGCAAGATCAACTTTTAAACTGTGGAAATTCGAATTCTACGTTAAACTTTCTATTGGAAACTCACGGAGTAATCGCAATACTTTTCTTTTTGCAGCGGTAAAAAGTAAAAAAAAATATAAGATCTATCACGCCTGTTGACTGTTATTTACAGATGATGCGTTTGAAGCGTAGAAGTCAACAGGCGTTATACGTCTTATATTTTTTGTAACTTTTTACCGTTGCAAAAAAACGATTTCGATTATCCCGTGACCTTCTATAGGGAATTTTAACGTAGAATCCGAATTTCCACAGTTCAAAAGTGGATCTTGCTGTTTTTTTTTTGAGTTTCTTAAAAAGGAACCAAATGGGGACCCAATGGGGTCTTTACGGGTACTTTGTAGAGGCTCTATTCGGTTCCTTCGGTCCGCCAGGGAATGTAAGTGTCTTCAAGTACCGCAAAAATCGGTTAAATCGAACTTTCGGTATAAGTAGACCCTTTTCCACTTCCATTTGTCCAAAAAATCTACCTATTTGTACCGAAATTGTAGTACCTGTTGCCACGGTGTTATTTTCTTCAAAGACATTTCTATAGTTCAAAGCAATAATTTTTTGTTTGAATACAGATCTTTCTTTAATTGGAGATGATTTCCTTGATTTGAAAGTATATTTTGGTTGAATAAAGAAAATTATGTTAAACGAACTGTATATTTAATTCGAGACAAATATTTTTCTGATATTTTCATAAGTATTTACAGTAGAAATAAAATTCAATTTTGTTCAACTTTGATTAATGTTCATTTCTTTAATGATATGCTCATGACGTAATATTGGCATTTTATATTCTAATATGAGTATTTATCGTGCTTGATTTCTAAAACAAAAACAACGTAGCACTATTTCATTTACAACTTTTTACTAAAACTTAGATTTACATACATTCTTAATTTTGAAATTATACAGTCTTATTTTTTAAAATTTTGAAATTAAGGTGATATGACTTAGAAAATACGACAATTTCAAGTCGGTTGTGCTTAAAATAGTGCAATTTTAAAGGTTTGGTTTTCAGCGTCTTGGAGTTACAAACATTATAATTAATTTTAATCATTATTGAAAAAATATTTCATGAAAGATATCTAATTATCTCTCTAAATCAGTAATTGAGTTTCATAATTTTTGAACATCATTTTCGAGTTTTATTTCTCATGGCTTTTTCTTGTGAGTAGAGAAATTGACATTATCCAGAAAAAAATTACAATAACATTTTTAAGATAAATATATTATCCACATATTTATAGCTTAAGAATACATCTTAAAATATTTCAATCCTTTTTGCAATATCGTCTTAAATAACATCAAAAAATAGTTAATCTTGGGGATTTAATTATTTAATGACAATGCACATTCTTAATCACTCGGTGGTTCAATAAGATCTATAGAAAAATAAATATTACATACGAGGCCGTTAAAAAAATTGATAACGCCTTAGGAGGAGAGGGGGCACCACGAGGTTCACTCACATGTTAAACTAACACAGACCTTGTACAGAAAAAGCGACCGGAGGGGGGTCCAAACTGTCATGAAAAAGCGTTAAGTATTTTTTGAACGGCCTGCATATATATGAGGTTTCAAAAAATGGTCTCTTCAAAGTATATATCATTCGACACAGAATTTCATGAAACTTATAGATTCATAAAGTCTCCGAAAATTATTTTTTACGCCTGTTTTGAAAATCTTAAAAATCAGTTGTATCTGGATGGTCTGAAAGATCTAAATTCTAAAATTCCATCGAAGAACCAAGAATGTAATGGAAAGAAAAATACTTTCTATTTATTTTAACTGCCATGTCTACCTACAATTCTTTAAATTCTTATAAATTCAAAAGAAAATTGTTATCTTGTATAAAAAGGTCTTATAATAAGGTATAATAAGTCAATATGAATTGAGAATAAAATTCTCGTTTGCAGAAGTTTAAAATGTATAACTTAACTTCAATTGAAATATTTACTCAGATGGGCCTCCTGCCCGCTATAAATAAATATATATTTAGCTATTAATGAGCACAATATATTGAATAAATAATTGTAAGGAAGACGTAAAGGCTTCAACCAATGTGAACGATGCAAAACATGTACCGAAAATATCCAGCTAATCGTACCAAAATGTCGATATATAGAGCCCCGTCGTCCTGAAATTCGTGCCGAAATTTCTGTACACGTAGCCCTGTCATTACAAAATGTACACTTTGAAAATTGAAACTTTTATGGTTAAAATTACATCAAAGAAACTGAGCCTCGAACTGAGCAGTGTGGTATTTTAGATAAAAAATGAATAGATAAAATATTTAAAACCATGCATTTACTGATACATATTTTAAGGGTTCTTAAATTCCTGAGAATTTAAGTTCAGGTTATATAACCGAGAATATCATAAACTTCAGGAGAGTTTTAAAAAATTTAAGATAATTAAGGAATTTATGATTTTTGACAATTTTTGTATTGTTCAGATTATATCAGTGGTTGAATATAAATTATTTTCTAGCTCAGATATATTCAGGAATTACAGTGTTTCATATACAAATTTAAAATTTTTCAAATGAATTAATTTATTTCAAACAAAACAAAAAAGTTTTTTCTACTTTAAAAGAGAATTCTTTAAAAAAATACTTAAATTTTCAACAAAATAATTGAATTTTTGACATAATAATTCAATATTCAACCTAAAAAGACAAATTGCCAACGAAATTGTCATAGTTTATATTTTAATCTAAAAAGAATGAAATTTATTCAACAAAAGAAAAGGAGTTTAAAACCAAAAGGACGAATTTCCAACAAATAAAGTTTTTTTACTCCAAAAATAAATAAAAGTTTATCTAAATTATTGCACCTTAAAACCGGAGGACAAATTTTCTTCACAAAAATTCTTTTTTTAAAGAACAAATATGACTGTTCAATTAAAAATTATTTTTCTACGAAACTGATTCATTTTTCCGCAAAAAAAGGAAATTTTAAACTAAAAAATAGTTTTTTACAACAACAAAAAACGCGACTTTTTAACTAAAAAATGTAAATCTTAAAAAATGGAAAAGTTCCATTTTCTGTTAAAAAATGAATTCTAAGCAAAAAAAGAAATATTTTTCACTAAACAGTTAAATTTTTAACCAGACATAAGCCTTCAATAACAAAATTTCACAATGTAGTTTAACTTTGACCTAAGTAGTTGGATTTTCAATTAAAAAAGATTAATCTATAACAAGGTAATTAAACTTTTAACCAACGAGATAACTTTTCAATTTAAAATATAAATCTTTAACAGAAAAGTGATTTTTTAACAAAGCGATTCAATCAACTGTTTTTAACAAACTAGTTGAATTATCAAGCAAAGAAGAACGATTTTTAACCAGAAAGTTGCATTTTCATACAAAAAATGAAATTTCTTTTATAACAGCCCGTGCGGAAATAGCCCGGGTTAGCCCTGGTACAACAAAGTTCCTGATAGGGGACTGACCGGGCTATGTTTGTTTTTTAAGAACCTATCCGTGAGCTGGACGGAGACTGGCTAGCCAACATTGATGTCAGAACCCCAGTCGGGGGCTGACTGGGCTCTGATCGGACAAATCTTATGATCGAATGCTTAGACGATAGCTGACCGGGCACTGATTGGCAATAATAAAATTGTTAATCTTTGTTTATAACTTAATTACTTTTTCTGATTTCATTAAGAAATGGAAGCATATACCCGCATGGATGTTCCACGCGTGGAAATATATTGGGTGAATATCTTTTTGACACCAGAAATTTTAAGGTTTCATGAGTTCAGACTTACAAACAATGCGTTTTGTGACAAAAATTCGATGACACTCTTTTGAAAAGCGAACTGTTTTTTTTATGAAAAAAATTCTAAGTTCCATCTTTATGAAAAATTCCAAATGTTCAGAAGAAATTTACATTTTATATGAATCTTAAACGTTGTAAAATAGTATAAAACACGTAAAAACCAAACCTTACACGAAATTAAAAAAAATTTTATTATTAAAAAATTTTTAACATGCATGATTAAATTTCTTAGTTCCGTGGATAAAAATTGGTAATGTCCATAAAAATTACATTTCCTGTCATTGTCAAAGATGTAAAATAGTCTACAACGGGAAAAACCAAAATATCACGCGAAGAAAAATTGTAAATGATTAAAATTATTTATTTAAAAGGTATATTATTGATATTCCTGTTAACAGTTCGTGTATTTTATATTTGCATAACGCCGCATAATAATAAATAATAAGAAAAAGAGAACTTCAAATCTGGTACTTTAACTTTTCTGAAATGTAGCTTATGAGGATGGCTTTTTCAACGAGTGTCAACTTCTCGGTTTAGCGCAGTGATTAGTACTCCCGACTGCTAGATTTAGGTATAGGGACGTAGGTTCGATACCCCGTAGCGTTAGAAATTTTATTTTTAATATAATGTTTAAAAATTTAATTTATGTATTTACTCTAAACAGGACTATTAATATTTAAAGTCAAGATACTCGCAATCATTTAATATTTATTTTTTAAATACATTTTTTGTCTTTAAACGACTACGTCAAAATAGTTAATGTTGTCTGTGTGCTAGTCGTGTGGAATTTTATATATTAATATGCTCCAATTCTGCAGTAAAAAAGAATCAAATTGATTCCCTAATTTAGTGACTTATGCTCTTTATACAATTGAAACCCGAATCATTTAAATCTAGTAAAGCACCAATTGATCTTGTCCGGGCTACGGTCGGGCTCCCCGACCAGCTGCCGGCCATGCCCATGGCTGGACGCTGGCCAGCGGAGCGTGCTGATGCTGGTCGGATTCCGACCAGAAACCCCGACCACAGCCCGACCTAAAGTCGGGCTCCCCGGCCAGCTCCCGGCTTAAGGCCGGGCTCGCCGGCCGTAGAATGGCCAGCCCCCGACTTAAATTTCCACCCGGGAGATGAAGTTTTAAATGAAAAAGATAAATTTAAAAAAAAATATTTAAATTTTCTGTTGAAAAAGATTTTAGTCGAGTTTTCAGGATCAAACAATGAAGTTTTTAACATGAAATAATTTTTTACCAAAGAAATTAAATTTTCAATCCAAGAAGAATTGAATTTACAATTCAAAAAGAAGACATTTTTCAACCATAAAGGATGAATTTTCAACAACATAGTTAAATTCTCTACCAAATAGTTGAATTTTTATCCAAAAAGAGCAATTTTGTACTAAAACAAATGAATTTGTAATAAAAAAATAATTTTTTTTATGAGTGGAACTTTCATCTAGAAATGATTTCAGCTCATTTTTCAACACCAAAATATAAATTTTAAACAAAAAATAAATTTTCTATGAAAGAGTTAAGTTTTCAAGAAAATAATATAGTAGCTTCATTTCTAACCAAACAGTTGCATTTTTATCAAAAACAGATTTAATTTCTACTAAAGCAGGTAAACTTTAAAATAAGTTAAAATAAATTCTGAGATTATCATTAATTCTCAGAGAATTTATTTCTCATTTATATTCTCGGTAATATTGTCATTCTCGTTGCCTTTCTCAATGTAATATAACCGGCTCAGAACTATATACATGTTCGTATTGTTTAAATTGAAACTAAATTTCTGTTTCAGGTTGTACACTATTTAGTAGTAATCTCAAGTTCAAAAATGATTTTAAAACTTGAGGAAAATATTTCCATTGTTAATTGCAACTAACTTTAGAAGATTGCGCTAGGCGAAATTTCGAATAAGTATGTCAGTTTAAAATTATTGAGTTATTTACAGTTATTTAGAACTAAAACGTACCACAGAGATTCGTAGAGAATCCTTTGAAGAATAAAATTAAGTAAGAAAAAAATAATTTTTAATATTTTTTTTTCAAAATTCGCCTAGTAATAGGAGAATTTTCTTTAAATTTAAAAATCTTGTTTAATCCGTACCGAAAAGAATCTTCGAGTATATACTAAAAATTCTTTAGGTCAAAGAAGCTCAGAGAAATTCTCCGCAGGCACTCAGGTAGATATTTTTAAAGGTCCAGGAAGCTCGTTTAAATGGTCTAAAGGCTTTAAAATATCCTTTCCGAAATTGAAATAAGAATACGATCATAAATAACAAGCAGAGGGGCTATATCAATAGAGTAACCGACACTCAAGGGCCCCTTGTTAAGCTTTCGGATAGAATTTAGAAGTACATTTTTTTTAATTTCATAGTCTAACTTTTTTTTAATGCTTAAAATTGGAATTAATACGAAGTTTCTCGTAAATGGAATGAGATACGCCAAAAAAGACAACATTTTTTTATTTCACTAGAAAATGGTATATTAGCATATAAGTTATAATTATAAATAAGTATAATGAGAAAATTTATTAAATCAAAGAAAGTGTTAATAATTTGAAGAGAAATTTAAAAAGGGAGAGCGGATTAGCCACGACCAAATATTGTAAATAACTCTGCCCGCCCGGTACGTGACGAATACAAAAGGAACATTATATTACCGTCGCACCACTCTTAAAAGAACCACTAAAAGGATCTTGAAAAGGACCCAAATCTCTCAAACTATCTCCGAGACTATTTTGTTTCAAATCGACTTTGTCTATAGACTCAAATGGGCCAGGATATTTCGCTAAAGAAAACTCAGAGATTTCTTTCGGTAGGGATGTTTATTTTTTAACTTGAAATAACTTCTGTACGTAGTTCTTTATTGCGTCAAATTGGAAGTCTGAGAAATTAAATAATTCGGGCTCAACTGGCATTTGGCACCAAACAATAGACTATGATAGAAGTATGCCTTCAAAATGAAATTATGTGTAACCAACTGACAAAGTTATTTTGTATTTGTATCGTAATCTTTTCATTTTCAATGTCACTCATAAATGAAGGACTGCAGCACAGAACAAGATACGCAACAAAAGCGGAATTTTCTGGAGAACGAAGTAACATTCTATAATATCGGAATCACCATTTGAAGATAAAAAAAACTTTGGTCCTGAGATGAAGTGTTTTAAAATTAAAACAAGAAAATGTATAATTAAAAAACATGTTTATTCGTAAATAAATAATAATAATAATAATAATAATAATAATTGGCTCAGTAGGTTAGACACTCGGACTTCACCTCAGAGGTCCGGAGTTCGATACCTGAGCCGGTACCTCTGGAAATTTTTCAATGTACCTTTACCGAGGTTCTGGTGGTTCGGAACCCACCTTAAGCTGTAGGTCCCCTCATCGTGTACTTGACTGCAACCCAGTCCGTCAATGATGGGGTAAAAACCAGGCTTTGTCCAATATGTCTGGGCAGACTGCTTTCATCAGATCACTTGATTGCATTACAAAAATGCGTCCGTGACTGATGATATGTACCGGGACATCCCCGTGCAAAAATGATCAAATAAAAATCAAGAGATTTTTCTTTGAGAAAAGAAGCATTTTATTATTTTATTGTTTTAAACCAAATTTAGGAAAAAAAATGTCAGAAAAAGGTCTAAAAAAGGTAAAAGATTTTTTAGAAAAATATGAAGATGGGATACAAGTACAGTCAAATATTTGCTTTTGAATCACCAACAGTCTTATTTTACTATCTTAAAAATGAGATTTCGAACAAATCCGTTTAACAAAATATGTATTAGATTGTTTAAGAATTTTATATATAAAAAGCCCAGTTTCGGAAAAATGTTGCTTATCGAGTTCTGCACTGCAATCATTGAAAGGTACATAATGTTTCAAAATTTATAATCATATAAATAAAACTGTTCACAATTCAAGAACTTTGAATACAACCCGTTTTAATATGAAAACATTACAAATTATATATAGTATGGGTTAAAATAAAATAACAAAATTTCAGCTCTACAATTTGAAGGGCCTAAAATTAAAAAAAGAATAGTGTCGAAAATTGAAGAATTGTAAACTTCTTCAATTATTTCATTTTAAATGTAAAGGCTTAATAGTTGAAATTTTTCCAAATGAAAACTTTCCTAATCAAATCATATCAACTTCAAGTGCTAAAAATTGAAGGAGAATTTCGTACTTAAAGAGTGTCAAATTTCATATACGTAAATCGTTTGGAGTTACAAAATTTTGAATTTGTTATTAGTTATTGTTAGTTTATTGTTATTTTCCTAAATCATCGGGTAACACATAGTTCTAATTGCTCCAGTGATCATTAATATTTTCAGAAAACTCTATTATCGACTGAAAATCTATTCGGCGACAGTGCCTCTTTCGCTGATTTTACTCACAACGACTGTTAAGAGGGGATTGATACTTGTGCGGGTAGAGAGGCACAGCGGGGTGGGTAAAGATTTTCGAGGACAGCGCCGTCTACATTTATCATGACCTACAAATAATTCTATCCCCATTCCGCCGCCACTTGCCGCATCTATGTGTATAATATCTTTGGCTACACGCAAGTAAAAGAAAGTTAACCAATAAGGAGCAACTCCACCACTTCTAGCCATATTGGATAAGTGAGCGCGCGAGAATGAAGTATATTTGAAAGGAAGTAAATGCAATGAACGAAGATTGTAAGTCAAAGATAAAGAAATTATATAGTTTATAAATAAATTAAATTAGTTTGAAAATAATGCAATTTTTGAGATGCCTTATCTAAAGGATAGACAAATATATAACATCTAATTTGTAATATAGAAGAAATACTTAGAAATATGGATAACATAACCTGTCAATGCACCTGAAGAATTGTACCTTTTAACGCGAATGAAATGAAGTATCATCACCTAAGGAGAAAAAAGAATATTGTTTCCGGGATCAAAGCAGAAATAGATAAATGAAAAATATCGATATCATATCCTGTATTATGATAATATCCATCTTTCTTTACTTGATCGACGCAACCGTCAGCTGCACAAATGTTTGGCATTGTTATCTGCTATAATATGCAATGGAATTAATTTTACAAGAGAAATAAACGTGCAATCATCATACCCTTGAGACTATATCTGTAATAATAATTAGTATACTTTTCAACTAAAACTTTTTGTGACTTTCTATTTTTAATTGTGCCCTTCCTTTTTTAGCAAAATATCGGGTGAAGAACTATTTATAAATGTATTTCGCAAAGTATAAAATAGTGTGCAAAAACAAACTAAAATAACATTTTTCTACGAGTATTATACTTTACACGGTAAAACGTCTGAAAAAAGAGATGTGTATATGTGCCTTCTTCATGTTTTAACAACAAGTTCCTTTTAGTGTTCCTTTTAGTGGTCCTTTTAAGAATGGTGCGACGGTAATATAATGTTCCTTTTGTATTCGTCACATACCGGGCGGGCAGAGTTATTTACAGCAGTTGGCCGTCGCTAATCCGACTCTCCCTTTTTAAATTTCTCTTCAAATTATTAACACTTTCTTAATTTAATGAATTTTCTCATTATACTTATTTACAATTATAACTTATATGCTAATATACCATTTTCTAGTAGAATTACAAAAAAGGTCTTTTTTGGCGTATCTCATTCCATTTACGAGAAACTTCGTATTAATTCCAATTTTAAGCATTAAAAAAAAATTTAGATATCTGAAATGATCGAAACCCGTAGATTCCGAATTATTATGTTTAAGGCTCTTCACTATGAAATTTAAAAAAATGTACTTCTAAATTCTATCCGAAAGCTTAACAAGGGGCCCTTGAGTGTCGGTTACTCTATTGATATAGCCCCTCTGCTTGATATTTATGATCGAATTCTTATTTTAATTTCAGCCTCTCCGCTTTTATTTTTGATCGTATTTCTATTTTGTAAAGGATATTTTAAAGCCTTTAAAACTTTTAAAAGAACTACCTGGACCTTTGAATATATCTACCCGAGTGCCTGCGAAGAGTTTCTCTGAGCTTCTCTGACCTTAGAGAATCTTTAGAATATACTCAGAGCTTTCTTTCCGTAGGGCATTGTAACACAGTTATATTCATTTATCAAAAATGTGGAAATTAACTTAATAGGTTATGTTTATAATGACAGCTACCTTGTACACTTCATAAAGCACACTTACCAATATGTATAATGCAAATAATGCAGCTTTAGCTTATAAGAAAATATTTATCTGCTCCGGATGGGCACGTTAGATTCGTTTTAAAATTTGTATTTTCAATAGAAACACCACTACAATTTTCACAAAGTTAATCTTAAGACGATGCGCTTTCATAAATGAATAGCGTCAGCCGTGTCCGCTTCTTGCACTTAATTTGAATATTGAGAACTTTCACAGGTATTGACATTGATTTAAAATTTAGCCATAATTCATGATTTCAAATCTTTTGAGTGAAGACCGAGACGCTAACGGTTGCTATGGTATTCTTAGATCATGGCATGATCTAAGAATACACGGTCTAGCCACATGCAACTAAAAAAAAGTTAACGAATAAAGAGCAGCTCCACCACTTTTAACCATATTGGATAAGTGAGCGCGCGAGAATTAAGTATATTTGGAAGGAAGTAAATGCAATGAGCGAAGATTGTAAGTAAAAGATAAAGAAATTATATAGTTTATAAATAAATTAAATTGGTTTGAAAATAATGAAATTTTTTAAATGCGTGATCTAAAGTATAAACAAATATATAACATCTAACTTGTAATATAGAAGAAATACTTAGAAATATGGATAACATAACCTCTCAAGGAATCTGAGGAATTGTACCATTTAAACGCGAATGAAATGAAGTATCATCCACCTAAGGAGAAAAAAGAATATTGTTTTCGAGCTGAAAGCAGAAATAAATAAATGCAAATTATCGATATCATATCCTGTATTATGATAATATCCATTTTTATATTTCGTATATACATACGCACTAAATGACAACAAAAGAACCCTCTCAGGGTACACAAAGTTACATGTTCAGATCTTCTATTCATTTGAAATAATGATTTCAATGGTATTTTCAATAGAAACACCACTACAATTTTCACAAAGTTAATCTTAACACGGCGCGCTTTCTCAAACGGATAGCGTCAGCAGTGTCCGCTTCTTGCACCTTATTTGAAGATTGAGAACTTTTACAGCTATCGGCCACGAAGGAATAATAAGGAGACCTAACTCCGTTCCCCCACTTGACAATAGAAACATTACCGTAAGTGATACGCACATTACAGGAAGATCTTAGATTTGAGTGCGCAGGTGCGCAGTTGTTCTCTTCCCATACAGGGAAAAGTGTTTTTTTAAAGCCTTCACTGTAAGTACAATAAACGTCTAATATATTTTATTGTTTTACCTAACTGTCATTTAATTTTAATAGAAATGATTTAGAAATTTAACCTTTATTTTTCGATCTTATTTTTCTATATAAAGGAAACGCAGTTGCAAATGTGGCAAGAAATTTTAATTCGTTCACACATGTTTCAAATAAGTATCGAAAATACTGTTTATATATTTATTTTGTGTATGTTTCGTATGATGATCAACAAAAGAAC
Source organism: Belonocnema kinseyi (assembly GCF_010883055.1). Classification (NCBI taxonomy): domain Eukaryota; kingdom Metazoa; phylum Arthropoda; class Insecta; order Hymenoptera; family Cynipidae; genus Belonocnema; species Belonocnema kinseyi. The sequence continues at coordinate 14,782,427 of NC_046658.1, forward strand.
ACAACCTCTAACTTACGTCAATTTGACAAACTTTCTAACTCGCACACTTTTCCATGTATAGAAAGAGGACAACTGCGCACTCAAATCTAAGATCTTCCTGTAATGTGCGTATCACTTATGGTAATGTTTCTAATGCCAGTTTCAGATGGCTTCCCACTGGCAGTTGGGTCTCCTTATTATTCCTTCGTGGTATTGACATTGATTTACAATGTAGCCATAATTCATGATTTCAAATCTTTTGAGTGAAGACCGAGAAGCTAACGGTTGCTATGGTAACCAAGATGGCTAAAAGTGGTGGAGTGCGAATGGGGACGAAATTAGGGGAGCTAATGGCTAGAACGTCTACTCTTAGATCATGGTACCTAGTGTGTGTCTAGTGGTCTTCTGTGGACTATGAACTAAACTTCCTCAATTTGTTGTTGGTTTGATAAAATGAATTTTTCGTGTAGTTTTCTCAAGCCATTTGATTACTGTAGATATAAAGTAATTGTTCGTTATAAAAAAATACCACGACCTACGTCATTTATTGTGGAAAGGAAACGTTCAAAATCGGAAGATATGAATGACACACCACCTACATTTTTTGGCTACTCGTTATTGGTACGTATGTAACATAAAGTGATAGTGAGTAATAGCAGAATAAACCTCTTTCTGTACATGGAAAAGTATGCGAGTGACAAAGTTTGTCGACTTGACGTTTATTGTACGTACAGTGAGGGCTTTAAAAAAGCGAAGTGTATTTGCCTTCTTTCGACAAACGAACAGTACCGTTCACTTTCGTCAATTTGACTTTCTCACTCGCACTCTTTTTCATGTTTAGGAAGAGGACACCTGCGCACAGAAATTTAAGATCTTCCTGTAATGTGCATACCACATACGGTAATGCTTCTATTGCCAAGTGTGTAAACGGAGTTAGGTCTCATTATTCCCAGGCTGTGGTCACTCAATTCTTAGAAGTGCAGACCTATAATCGATGGTGGTGCCAGAGCTGCCAGATCAAGCCTGAAACTTAATCCCACGATACATACCGTTTGGGAGCCGCAAAACAGAAGGTACATGATTTCCACTGTGAGTTCGTGTGTAAGCCGAAAATACACGATTCGACTTCGGTTTTCTGCTGTACGATGATTGCCGATTTGACAGCATCGGAAGACTTCGGTGGTCTTCTATTTATATCTCGATCCACATTTGAAAGAAATGGAAGAAATTGGCGAATTTAATGTTTCGCGTGATTCTTCATTTCATGCATAAATCGATTTTGAGGTTATGTTTTCCAGGTGTATATTAAATATGATTATTATTACTATTATGTAAATTATTAATGATAACATCTTAATTATAAAATATTACATTGACTTTAGTTAATAGTTGACTGACTTTTAATAGAAATAGTTAAACTTTCAACTAAAACAATTATTTTTGGCTTTAAATTGTTGACATTAATTGAAACTTTCTTGGAGTGTTTTAAAATATCCTAAAAAAGTTGAAATCCTTTAAAATATGTTGAAATTTAACAAAGCTCTTGAAAATTCATTGCATATTTAAAATACCCAAAAGTATCTATAATCCTTTAAAATCTCATTCTAAATATTGAAATCAATTGAAAATTCCTTGAAATCTATTGAAATATCCTAAAATATATCAAATCCTTTGAAATCTCATATTATATTACTGTAATCAATTGAAAATTCCTTGGCGTCTTTTAAAACTTCCTTAAATTTTCAAAATCCTTACAAATCTTTTGAAATCTCTGGAAATTATTTAATGCTCTTGAAAATATCTTGAAATTAAAAAAAAAAACCATGAAATATTTCAAATCCTTTAAAATCTCATATTAAATTACTGTAATCAATTGAAAATTCCTTGGCGTTTTTTAAAACTTCCTCAAATATTTAAAATCCTTTAAAATGTAATACCAAATTATTAAAATCATTTAAAAATTACTTAAAATCTATTAAAATATCCTAAAATATATCAAATCCTTTAAGATCTCATATTAAATAACTGTAATCAATTGAAAATTCCTTGACATCTTTTAAAACTTCCTCAAATATTTAAAATCCTTACAAATCTTTTGAAATCTCTTGAAATTTTTTAAAACTTCAGATTAAAATTTATAAAACTTCATGCTTTAGAAACTTTGGGCTTTACAAAATTCTGATTATAAAATGTCAGAAATTAAAAATTTCTGTGGCCAGAAATTTAGAATTTCTGCGGTGGTGTGGAAAAGAGGAAAATATAAATATACATTATTGTATATAATTATAAATTTATATACTTTTTTTCTAACATACTTCTAAATTTCGAACGCTTTCAATTATTATTTTAAAAGTTCTAGGTATTTCAAAAGATTTTGAAGGATTTGAAAAATTTCAGAGTATTTTAAAATGTTCCAAGGAATTTCCAACTGATTACGGTGAATTAATATGAGATTTTGAAAGATTTAATAGATATTTTATTAGTTTATTATTTTTAAATAGTTAAATTTTTAAACAAAAAGTTAAATGTTCATCCAAAAAGCTGAATTGTATACTAAAAAAGGCATTTTTAATAAAATACATGAACTTTGCACAAAAGAAATTTATTTTCCACCAAATCTAATTTTCTATACTATAATTAATGTTTAATCATAGTTAAATTTTCGACAAAAAAGATTAATTTTCTTGTAGTTAATCGAAATTCATTTTCAAACAAAAAATATTTCTACAAAATAATTAAATTTTCAGAAAACAAATTTTTTCAACTAAATTGATCAATCATCAACCAAAAAAAACTTAATTTTCTACAAAGCAGTTTCACTTTCAACCAGAAAAGTTGAAAAAATAGTTAAAATTATTTGAAATTGCTTTGAATTATTGAAATTATTTGAAAATTCCTTGGAATGTTTTGAAACATCCTAAAATATTGAAAATTCTTTAAAATCTTTTGAAATCCCTCGACATGTTTTAAATATTTCTAAGGTACTTTGGAGTTTTTAAAACAACCCTGCTATAATTTTTAAAGTTCTTTGAAATTCCTTTAAATTATAAAAATGAATTAAAAATTCATTGAAATTTTTTTAAACATTCTGAAATATTTAAAATCCTTTAAAATCTTTTGAAATATTTTGAAAATTCCTTGAAAATGTAAAAATACCCTAAAAAGTGTATATACATAATTATATAATTATATACCAAAATCGTTTTAGAAATAGTTAAATTTTATCTCGAGAAATTTCTATTAAAACTTTGATTTAATAGTTTAACTAATTTACAAACAGTTAAATTTTTAATGTTAGAAAATTTTTCTGTTTTCTAAGTTTCAGTCTGAAATTTTTTCATTTAGAGATTGTCCAATTGAAAAACATACATTTAAATTTTGAACGCATTCAATTTATTTATGATTATTAATTTTTAATAAATAAACATTCAAGTTTAAAATTCTAAATTTGAAGACTTGAATCTTATCGAGTTGAAAATTATTCTTATTGAATAGTTGAAAATTTTTTAAAATTAAATTTCGAAAGCTTTGAATTTTTATTGATTCCATTTTCAAAACTTTAATCTACAAACATTTCAATGTTTAAAATTTTGAAACTTTTTTCTTTTTTAAATTTCAATCTTAAGATTTACAAAATTTCAAGAGATTTCAAAAGATTTTTTAAGGATTTTAAATATTTGAGGATGTTTTAAAAGATGTCAAGGAATTTTCAATATATTTTTTAAATTTACATGAATTTTAAAGAATTTAAAAAAATTTAGAAGGCTTATTTTTTTAAATTTCAAAACATTTTAGAAATCCTGTGAAATATTTCAGGGTATTTTTAAAATGTCAAGGAATTTTCAAGAGCTTTAAAAAATTTCAAGATATTTCAACAGATTTTTAACGATTTTAAATATTTGAGGATGTTTTAAAAGATGTCAAGGAATTTTCATCCTATTTTTCTAATTTTAAGGAATTTCAAAGAATTTTAAAGAAGTAGCTTAAAAATCTTTCAAAAAAAGGTCAAGGTATCTCAAAATATTTTGAAGGTATTGCAATATTTGAGAGTATTTTAAATGTTCCAAGGAATTTTCAATTGATTACGGTGATCTAATATAAGATTCAATATATTTTAGGATATTTTAATAGATTGCAAGGAATTTTAAATTTATTTCAATAATTTAGTATGAGATTGCAAAAGATTTGAAATATTTTAGGGTATTTTTAAATTTTCAAGGAATTTTCAAGATATTTCAAAATATTTTGATTTTAACTATTTGAGGATGTTTAAAAAGATTTCACTGAATTTTTAATTCATTTTTATAAATCTAAGGAATTTCAAAGAATTTTAATAATTATAGCAAGGTTGTTTAAAAAAAACTCCAAAGTACCTTAAAAATGTTTAAAAGATGTCAAGGTTTCTCAAAAGATTTTGAAGATTTCGAAATATTTGAGAGTATTCTAAAAGGTTCCAAGGAATTTTCAATTGATTACAGTAATTTAATATAAGATTTTAAAGGATTTGATATATCTTAGGATATTTTACTACGAGGGTAGTTCAATAAGTCCTTAGAATGAAGTATAAAAACAATTTTTCTTGGGTAAATTTTTTTTTATTTTTCAACATAATCTCCTTCGAGCTCTATACACTTGGTCAATCGCTTTTCAAGTTTTTTTAATCCTTCAGAAAAGTACGTTTTCAGAAGTTCCTCAAAATAAGCACTTACAGAGGCAATGACGTCTTCGTTGTCTGGAAATCTCTGTCCACCGAGCCATTTTTTCAAGTTTGGAAATAA
>NC_046658.1:14787283-14802182 GCF_010883055.1 Belonocnema kinseyi
TCTAGTCGGGAGTGGTGCTGACTGAAAACAGATGATTTGGAGCGATTCGCGCGCCATCTGTTGGTCATTCTAAGGACTTATTGAACTACCCTCGTAGATTCCAAGGAATTTTCAATTAATTTAAATAATTTAGTATGAGATTTTAAAGAATTTAAAATATTTTAGGGTATTTTTAAAATTGCAAGGAATTTTCAAGAGCTTTGCAAAATTTAAAGAGATTTTAAAGGATTTTAAATACTTTACGAAGTTTTAAAACATTTCAAGGATTCTTCAATTAATTTCAATCATTTAAACCAATTTCAAAAGAATTTTAACTATTTTTTTCAATTTTTCTGGTTGAAAGTGGAACTGCTTTCTTAAAAATGTAGTTTTTTTTTGGTTGATGATTTATCAATTTAGTTGAAAAAATTTCTTTTCTGAAAATTTAACTGTTTTGTAGGATTTTTGTTTTTTTTTTTTTTATTTAAAAATTAATTTCCTTTAATTACAAGAAAATTAATATTTTTTATCGAAAATTTAACTACGATTAAGCAATAATTTCTTCATAAAAAATTAGACTTGGTGGAAAATAAATTTCTTTTGTGCAAAGTTCATGTATTTTGATTAAAAATGCCTTTTTTAGTATACAATTCAGCTTTTTGGATGAAAATTAAACTTTTTGTTTAAAAATTTTAATATTTTGTTTAGAACAAATTTAACAAATTTTTTTGGTGCAGAAAACTAATTGTTTTAGTTGAGAGTTTAACTATTTCTATTAAAAGTTAGTCAACTAATAATTAAAATTAATGATATATTTTATAATTATAATATTAACATTAATAATTTACATAATAGTAATAATATTCATACTTAATATACACCTGGAAAACATAACCTCAAACTCGACTTGTGCATGAGATGAAGAATCACGCGAAACATTAAATTCGCCAATTTCTTCCATTTCTTTCAAATGAGGATTGAGATATAAATAGAAGCTTACCGAAGTTTTCCGAAGCTTTCAGATCGGCAATCATCGTACAGCAGAGAACCGAAGTCAAATCGTGCATTTTCGGCTTACACACGAACTCACAGTGGTAATCATGCACCTTCTGTTTTGCGGCTCCCAAACGGTAGGTATGGTGGGGGTAAATTTCAGGCTCGATCTGGCAGATCTGGGTGGTGCCATCAAACGAGTCCGCAGGTTTTTAAGATAAGATGATACATGCTTGAGGTTATATCCAGATGATTTGCAGATAATGTAATTTAAAAACTTAATAAATTTTAAAAACCAATAGAAAAACAAATAAAAATACATAAATAATTACCGGAATAATTATATATTTCTGCTTGTTTTTCTATTGCTTTTTTCATAAAAACGTGTTCTAAGTTAAAACGAAAGTTGTGTACTACAATGATAATCACCAGGTCGAAAATGATGACAAGTTAGACATCAGCTCTCAACAAATTCTATTGGGTTAGGTTTCACATGTGCTGACGTTCAGAAAACAACGAATGGGTGAGAGATATAGATCAAACTTTGGCCCCTGAGCGACGTGTAGCAGGGGAAAGTCCGACAGAGCCATTTAACGAGCCCACAAAACAGGATCGAAGGATGTGTCTTCACGGTTGCCTATATTAGTGACCACAGCCTGATTATTCCGTCGTGCACTAGTCGGACAAATAGCGTTACTCTCATATTTAAATCGTCGTAGGCACTTATTTTTAACTTTTTGCTAACAAAGGTTCACACTTAGCGATTCTATACTTATTTAGTCATTTTTGCAATCTATTTTCAAGTCAAATTCCATTGACATGAAAAGAAGGTTTTCTTAAAAAAGGTCGGACACGAAAAATGTAAAATTGTATTATAGGCCAGAAAGGTTACAATTTCAAGACAGTTACTATTATGTCACTATTATTCACCATTTAAAATATTATAAATAATTTCATTTCAATTTTTAATGAAAAATTCAGGTATTCTTCACCATCTATTGAAGTTTGATAACAGAATTGTATAAAAGTCAAATTGCTGTTTCCAAGTCGAGGTTAGACAGGTTACGATTTCGAGACAACCCAGTGGGCACAAAACTATAAGAATCCCAAGAACGTCCTTGGGACGTTCCTAGGACGTCCTGTGTCAGGCCAATCAACGTCTCTAAGACGTCCAATGTCCTAAAGACGTCTGAAAGACATGCACGTTCTCGGGACATCTTTCGTACTGTCATTGGAAGTTTTAAGATCATCCCTAGGATGACCAAAAGACATGTTATGAAAGACGTCTTTGGGATGTCCCAAAGACATTTCTAGGACAGCCTTAATTTTTTTGCCCATTGGGAATGTACATTTTTATAATTTCGAATACACAAATTCTTTTCAATATTTAAAATAATAACCTTATCTAAAAAGCAGTAACTGATGAATTATATTTCAAAAAACTTATACTTTCGTTTTATCTCCGGCTCTTAGTCGTTCTATTTAAGAAGCGCTGCCAAAATAACGTTCGCGCTAGAGAATGGACAGGCTGTACGATCTCTGGGTAAATTAAAAAATTCTACATCTTTGTTCGGATAGATAAAAAATCTCTAAATATGCAGTCCATAAATTGTATTTGCAAAGGATTTCGAAAACTTTAAGTCTCTTACATTTGGAAAAAGGTGTTTTCACTTAAACCATCAGCTAACTTCACTTCGTTAAAAACTTAGGGGAAACAATGGGTCAAATGCATATAACAAACCTTTATTTGTGTAATATCTTTTTGTAATTAATGATAATTATTATCTTTTTTATTTCATTACATAGTTATTTAAAGTAAAAACTATTTTTCAAATACACTTGTACAGAAAAAATTAGCTTTTACGAAGGTATTAGCAAAATAGGGCAAAAATGAACTGAATCCCGTACATTTGGTCCCTTTTTCCCCTTCAGCAGTCTACGAAGTTAAGTTAGCTGTTGATTGAAGTGAAATACCTAATTTGAGTCAAAACTTAAATAAGTAAGTCATAGCTGATAAAGGCTGATCTGATTATTAAACATTTTCAATACCGTAAAATAAATATGGGTTTAAATAACTTTTTTTCTTTTTTGCGTTACTGGAAAGTATAGAGGATGCTAAAATCTATTTACTTTTTATAAAGACAGTTTATTACACTATTCTTGCTATAAAATATAGGAGACTGTTCGATCACTGACGTGTTCGGAGACTAGTACACTTACTTTATATCAGTAAGGGAAGGTGGAATATATTTTTTTATTCTAGACGTTACCAGTGTGCATATGTCGGAATTGATGTAATTTCCATATTTTTCGAGCAGTTTTGTGTCGAAATGTATGACAAACTTTGTAAATAAAAACAATAGCGTAAACACTTGTGTAAAAGCAAGAGATTTTAAGCGTAGGAAAAATTTGAAGGATATTAAAAAGAAAAAAAAGTGCGAATAGGCCACACAGTGAGGTGACACGCCCTGCGTTTACACTTTGTGGCATCTGTCATCATCGAAAAGAATATCTTTTAAATCAAGCAAAAATCTTGGAAGATGGCCTAGTAAGAAAAAACGAATTGCGGCGAATTAACATATTTAAATTCTCTTGAATTTTGCTTTCGGATTCGCTCAAGCGAATTGAGTCAGCTTGAATTGAATGCTTGTCAATTCGCCTAAATTCGTGGTCAAGGTGATTTCGAAAAAATTAATAAAAGTTGCATGCGTCGAGATTGACGACTTTTGACCAAACTATTCTGGCCTCATTGAATAATCATTTGGGGCGTCAGTGAACCTAAATTATGTCCATAAGCATTTCTCCAGGTTACCTATCTTCTCATATGAAGAAAGTTTCTGTAAATTAATTATCACCTTAGTGAATCTTTTTCATCCATCTTCAGGCCTAAATTTGGTACACTTAACTTGGTGCCCGGGGGTAGGGACTTCGTGACACGCTTGCTTGACATGTGTAGAAGATGACTGCAAAGTTTGAATATATATCCCATAATTTTTATCATTGAAAAGTAGGCTTTAATGAACTTACGTCGAATTTCTTCGAAAATTCTGAACTCTTACCCTTGCCCGTGGCTAATAATGGCGGGTCACTTCTGCCTCAATTTTTCGCCTGTGATGGGGGAAAACGGTCAGCTACTCCTTCTCATTTTTTCTACCTAGATTTCGAAGCCTATACCCTATATAATTGTTCTGTCGGATACAGAAATAGCTTGAGCGTTTTCGCTTTGAAGATACATTTCTTTCAATATTTTGTGTTTGTCTGCTCGAGTTATATTGGTTTTCTTAAAATAATGTTTTCAACAATCAAAAAAATCAATAGAAGAAATATATGTTATTGCTTCATTCTTTAACCATTAAAGCGATTTCACCATTTACAATTTTCACTTAAATTTACGGAATTTGATATGACAATAGATTTTTTAAAACCTGTGCAAAAATCTGGATTTATATGAATTATTATTATTAATAAAAGTAGCCCCAAGAGTTACAAATTCGGTGGAATATATTTTGATCACTATTTTCATACTACATCGATTTTCTCCTGTCCAATTATTACCGAAATTTACTCAAATTTATTATGGCATTGAATACACCTTTCTCAAGACTTTTGAAAAAATCTGGATTTAAATTAATTAACCTTACCCCTCAATATACACCCAGGAGTCATAAATGCTAAGAAATGCATTTCGATGACTTTGTACTACTGTATAGGACTGTAAGGACTCCATGGTTCGTAACCAGCCCCTTGACCTGCTCGTTGGGGGCCTATTGTTCCTTCCGAGTCGAGTCCCGACAGTAAAGTCTTCTAAAAGCTACACTAGCTACAGCGAACATGGATGCGAACCATGGAGCAAGCAGTAGCAGGTGTAATTGCAAAGGGAGGTATTATAAAGAGATAGAAGAGGCAGTGCAGAGCAAAGTAATGTTAGAATATGATCAATTATAAATTCAGACTTGAAGTGCAGAGCAAAGCAGTGTTGAAATTTGATCAATTTTAAATTCAGACTTGTAGCTTTTATAAGATTCAATTTTGCTGTAAATCCTGAACAAAAGTACAAAGTAACAAAAACCAAAAAAACATGGATGAATTATCTCCAAGTAAATAAATGTTCTAGTATCTCATTGAGGATAGAAGTATCTAATTACATCTAAAAGGCTCAAAAAAAATTCGTTGTTGCTGTTGAACACATTTCTCCAAACATACTCAACTAAATAATGTTCAGTCCGGCTAATTTTAACACTACTTTGCTCTGCACTTCAAGTCTGAATTTATAATTCATCAAATTTTAATACTACTTTGCTCTGCCCTACCTCTACTTTCTCTTTCCAATGTCTCTTTATCTCATTGCACCGCATTCATGTTCACCATGGCACTGTAGCTTGAAGAAGACTGTACTGTCGGGACTCGACTCGGACGGAACAATAGGCCCCCCAACGAGCAGGTCATGGGGCTGGTTACGAATCATGGAGTCCTTTTAAGCCGAAATTTATTTTTATTGAATATTACATTGAATATACTTTTCTTGAGATCTGTGCAAAAATCTGAATTTAAATGAATTAGAAGGGCGTATTCAATGTTGAATTCAATTTCAGTAAAGATCAGTTAAAAATGGTAAAAGAGAGAATTGATACAGTATGAATATGGCGATCGAAATCTATTCAACCGCATTTATGACTTTTGGGTGTATTTTTATGGGGTAGGCTAATTAATTTAAATTTAGATTTGTGCACAGATTTTGAGAAAGGTCTATTCTTCTTTATTCATAGGGACCGTACTTAAATTACGTAACAGCTTAGGGGGGAGGGGGATACAATTTGTTACGATTTTTTACGTTAAGGGCATGTGATACTTACCGTTTCCCCGGCTTTTGTCAACTAAAATGAAAATTTTTAAAAACTGAATTCGGAGATGCTATAAAATATCATAACGGACGTCCCCGGACTCTTTTTTGAGGGATAATAACAAACAAAAAATTATTGTACTAAATAAAAATTTTATGCATATGCATTATTTTGAGGTTACGTCGTTTTTCATATCTGCCTTTCCGATAATCTGGAAATTATTTATGAAATCAACTTTTTTGACTGCCTGCAAACAAGGTTAGTTCCGGGAGATTAGTTCCTATGTTTATTTGTAAGTCCAAAGTTTTCGGACAAAAATATTGTGTAGTGTGAAAGTAACGCTCGGGTGAATTGTAACACACGTAACCTCGAAGTATACACGCACGTTTCTAGCAATATCAAACATTTTTTGTTAAAAAAACATAAAAAAAAGTGTGTAGGAACGTCCGTTAGCATGTTCGCTATGATTCCCGAGATGTTGAAAGCAAAATATTTCTTATCCTAGGAAAAAAGTCGGGGAATCTAACACTGAAAAAATTGATATCATTTCGTAAGCGCTATGCAAGTTAATCACATTTTGCTAAATTAAAACTTTTTTTAATTAACCTACAAAAAAAGTGTGCGGGGGTTTCGTTAGTTGAAAATCTGACAATTTGGTTAAAAAGACATCCTTTTCGGTTGCAAATTCAACTGTGTTGTAAAAAATGCATCTAATTGGATTAAAAATTCAACTCTTTTCATATAACATTAACCTTTTGTTTAAAATTCATATTTTGTTGCTGATAAGTCGAGTGAGATATTTTTTGGATGTAAACTATTTTTTCTGCAAATTTGTCTTTTAGATTTAAAAGTTTATCTTTCTTTGTAGAAATATTGCATCTTTCTTGCATAAAAATGCAACATTTTTGTTGAAAATTAAACTATTCACTAGAAAATTTACTTTTTGTTGAAAACTCTTATTTTTGTGTTGAAAAGTCAGTTGAAATGTTCTTCGATGAAAATTCAACTCTTTTTTTGTTGTTGATAATTCGTGTTTTTATTTCAAAATTCTACTACCCTAGTAAAATTTTCATTTGTGTTAGACAATAATGCAACTGTTTGGTTGAAAATTTAACAAGATTGTTAAAAAGTTATGTTTTTTGGTTAAAAATTCGACTAATGAGTAGAAATTTAACTTGTTGTTTACAATTCTTATTTTGGTGTTGGAGAATGAACTTGAGTCTTCTCTGCATACAAATTTTACTACTTTTTTTTTAATTCATCTGTTTTGGAAGTAATTTTATCTTTGTTGAGTAAAAATGCAACTGTCCGGTTAAAAAATAAACAATTTTGCTGAAAAGTCATACTTTTTGGTTCAAAATTCTGCTGTTTTGTTGAAAACTTAACTATTCCATAAAAAATTTACTTTATGTTTAAAATTTTAATTTTGTTGTTGAAAAATGAAATGAAATCTTTTCTGGATGAACGTTCTGCTTTTTAAAGAAAAGTTTGTCGTTTTTTATTAAAAATTTCTTTGTTTTAGGATAAATTTCATCTTTCTTAGATAAAAATTGAACTATATGGTGGGGAATTGAAATATTTTGTTAAAAGTACATATTTTTGGTTGAAAATATTTGTCGTTTTGGATTCAAAATTTAATTTTTTTCGTAGAAACTTTTTTTGTTATAAAATTCATATTGTATCTTGAATAGCCTTTTTGGATTAAAATTAATTTTCTAACTGAAAATGTAATTAGTGTTACATTTTTTGAAGATTGACTTTTTTTATTTTAAAATTTCCCCTTTGCAGGTACAAAAAATAATATTCTTGGTTTGAAGTTTCATTTTTGTTGAATAAAAGTGCATCAGTTTCGTCGAAAATTAATTTTTTGCTGAATTCATATTTTTTGTTTGAAAATTGAATTTTTTGTAGCGAAAAGTCGTATTTTTGCTTGAAGGTTCAATAATGTAAAAAAACGTTTATATCGTTCGTGAGTGAGAAACCTGTATTTGTTGAAAATTCTTGATTTTGGTTAAAATATTTTAAAAATAAATTTCATCTTTTTTATTGAAATATTATGTATGACTCTTTTTGGTTGAGAATTTATTTATGAATTTAATAAATATGAAAATTTAAAATTTTTCCAAATACTGCTTTATTCCGTTAATAAAATATTATATGTTAAAAGTATTAAAAGCTAAAATGCTAGTATTTAAATATTAATGATCAAGGATTTTGAAAATTCTACTAGCAATAACTGGCAAAACATTTCTGGAAACTAAACATTATGTACATTAATTGTGGATGGTGGGGTAGAAATATATAGTTATGGTTTGTTATAGGGTGCAGGGGGGTCTTAGAGAGTCTTAAGCTGTTACGTAATTTGCCCCTAAGGGTTTACATGACTTCCATTCCTCACAGTCCTTCCGCCTACATATTTTTATAAAATCTTATCCTTACTATTTACGGTTATATACAACAGTTTACATAAAATATTATATTTCGATTCTTATTTCTATTTTCTGCGATAGCGCAATTTAGGACGTATTAGGAAACGAGCAAGCGATCGAGAGCGATAGTGCAAGCGAGAGAGAGAGAGAGATAACTAGAAAGAGTGAGAACGCAAACGGATCTTAGTCTACTCATGCTATTACATAACTATTACTTGCAATCTTTACGCTTCTCATATAAGCGACTTCCATTTCCTTTTTCTTTTACTTCTCTTGTACCTTCATTTTGCCATTTTTTGTTCGCTTGCATTCTTTTACTCTTTCTCATTCGTTCCTGTAGCAGCCTCCAACGTTTTCATCCACTCTGCCCCTAATCCATCCTTGCCTAGAATCTTTACCACATTTTTTGCCAGCTTCCTTAATCTTCCGTTCCTCTCCTACATCCTTCCCATAAATGCTCCCATGTTTCCTCTTCCAATTCGCATGTTATGCACTTTCTGTTGTCTAAGCCCCAATACATCCCCTCCCTTACCTCGTTTCCCAATCTAAATCTTGCTATTCTGATCTAACATCTCTCTCCCCATCCCTTTTCTAAATACTTTGGTACTCCTTCCTTTTTTATCATCTTATACCATTTATTGTAGTTTGATTCCTTAATCATTCCCTATATTTATATTAATTGTCTTTCCCTTTTCTTTTTTTCCAATTCTTCATAGTTTACTCCAGTCTTGTTTTTTATATCTCTAGCATTAAAGAATTGCATTAAAGGCTTCCTCCTTTCTATCCGTAGTGTCCACCTTATATACCTTTCTTGTAAACTCTTAATATCTTTCCTTTCTTTCTATCCCCGTATTTCTTCTTCATAACCTAATACCGGCCATACCGGCGTATCAAATAACCACATTCTCCCTTTCCAATTTTTTGTAACCTTTTTCTTATTCCCCATATCTGTTCCATCAAACTTGTTGCTTTTTTTATCCTTTCTCTTATATGAGCTCTATGACCTGCATTCGTTTGCAAGATATATCCCAAATATTTAAACTCTTTTACTTCTTCTAACTTTATTCCCTTCCATCTCCCCGTCCATTCTTTTTTTCTTCCCCCTCCTTTTCTAAACCTTATTATCTTTGTCTTTTATATATTTAAATTCAGTTTTTTCCCATCTATGAATTTCTCTAATCCTGTAATAAATCCCGCCATCCCTTCTCTACCCTCTGTCATCAACACTATATCGTATGCGTATGCCAGTGTATATATTTTTTCCTTCTCTATCGGTCTAATGAGTCAAACGCCGCCTTTAAGTCCACGAACATTGCTATCATTGTCCCTTTTAATTCTCTTATTTACCAGATAGTTAAGAGCATAGATGTTGTCCCTTACCCCCATTTCTTTTCTAAACCCTGTCTGATTCGGTGACTATCTTTTTTTCTTCAACTTCTATCTTCAATCTCTCATACAAAATAGTTACATATACTTTATACAGTGTTGGCATGAACGTCACCCCCCTATAATTTTAACTTCCTCTCCTTTTCCTTTCTTTACTATTGGTATAACTATGTCTTCTTTCCATAACTCTGGCCACCCCTCTCCTCTCCATACTCTTTTACACATTATCCATGTACATTCCTTTAGTTCCGTCGCTCCATATTTCCATACTTCATTTAAAATCTGATCTATATCAGGTGCCTTTCCATCTTTCATTATCCATAACACCTTGAATATTTCTTTCCTTGTTATGTCCTCTTCCTCATCTCTTTAACTACCGTATTTTCCTCTTTTTCTAACTCTTCTCTCTAGTCCTCCCAGCAAATCCAACAAATATTTTTTCCATTTTATCATTTCAATATCTTGGTTTACTCTCCCCCACTCCTCTCTCCCCTCCTACCACTATCTCCTCTCCTCTTTCTCTCCTCTCTGTCTCTCTATCTCTGTCTCTAATAACTGATATTTGATACTAAGATTTTAGAATTTGTATTCGTGGATTTATTCAGAAATTCTACTAGTTTTGCCGAATACAATTCCTTATTTTATTCAATTTTTCCTAATACAGGATAAGCTTTTGTAGAGTGGTATCATTTCCCAATCGCGTTTAGACACCGTTTGCCTTATTATGTTTGCGAAAGGTTTTTTGCTCCACAACGAATGGCGCGAATAGATAAGGAAAAACTAGCTGCTGTCCGCGAATTTGCAATTCGTGGACGTGATGCATTCAACTTACTAGCACTTATCGTAACTGTGCAAACATGACTATGCATAAATTGCAATCAGTCCATCCTTGATGAAATATTTTAAATGGAGCGTGGTCACTTTTGCCTAAGATTAAACGTATTGACACAAACTGCCCATCATAGTTGCGTGATCTGTAATGGTGTACGTGATATACACAGGCTTTCAGTTGAATTCAAAGTCAACGTTTCTGTATCACTCAATATTCATGTTGCAGAAGATGTGAGATCGTGCCAACATCACTTAGATGATCGAGGCTTCATTTTGTCGCCCTTTTTGCCTGGCTTACGCTTCATTAACATGCCCTACATTATAAACGGTCTTATTTTTCTTTCCTCTTTTTTTTTTCATCCAAAGTAAAGATAGATCATTTTCTTTGCTTTTTTCTTTTTTAGGGGGAAAGGAGGGGAGAAGTGTTCCTTTTTTCAGATTCCAATGGAATCATTTTGTGGTGGTTGTCCAAATTTGGTCGTTAGATTCTTGATTTTATTTTCAGGAATTCTTTTCATTAATTTGATTATTGGACATTAAAAAAGGATTTTACATTGGATTTTTTTCCTATTTAAATATCCTAAATTTTAATTCTGGTGCAAGTTGCGACAAGGACTTACAGATGATTTCTTAAAGTTGATGTTTCAGTATTCGAGAAGACAAGCTGTAAGTCTTGCCGCCGCCACTGTAAGACAGTCCTTGATGCTGCAATTCGTACCTGGCAATACTGGCTTTGATTCGATTACGCCACATGAATATATCGAACGACATGTGACCGAGCTTGCAAATAAGCTGTACAATCCGAATCCAGATATTCCAAGAGTCATCGTGTACATTGACGATACCTACAGTTATATCGAAAAGAGTAGCAACTTTCGCACTTTGAAACCGTCATATTGTGTGCATAAAGGACGCCACTAAGTGAAACTTGCACTGATAGTATCACCAAATGGATATATACTCGACATTCATGGACCATATTTTTCGGACAGAAGGAACAACGATGCTGCTATGGTTCGAAATGAGTTTGAAAGAAAAGAAGATAGGATGAGAGAGTGGTTCTCTTAAGGATCGATTATTGTAATTGACTGAGGCTATGGAGATGCCACAGAGTTGTTTCGAAACCCTGGTATTTACTGGAAAATGACCGCGCTATCTCAACAAGGGCAACGTCATCTGCTGACTTAAAAAGCAAATGAATCGAGATAGTTGACAAAGACAAGATGGATTGTTGAGGCTAGGAATGGCCATATTAAGCCCATTTTCATGTTCTTCGCTCAAGTCATACGCGTTTCGCATCTTCAGAATCTCGGCGATTTTTAACGAATTGTTGGTGCCATAATGAACAGGTACCATGCATCAATTAAGATGCAAGATCCGAAAGCAGAACTGGCCAGAGAATTGCTACAGAGAGCACGTGAGGTAAACGTTGTTCAAGCCCTCGTAGAAGAGGAAAACCTGCAAGCCACAAATTCTCAGAAGTGGTTGCGCTTGAGCTTTCAGCATGTGCAAGACTTTCCACGTTTAACGTTTGAACTTTTGAGAGACTTGACTGTTGGCGTTTATCAGGTCAACTTAGCTTCGGGATACATCCAAGATAAGCTGCACAGAGATTCAATTAGAAGTCTTGTGGCATGCGCAGAGGATTGATAAGAGTAAGGGTCTTTTTACGATTCCGTTATGCGACCAAAAATCAACTTTGGATTGTGTATGTGCCCACTAAAGACATGGAACCTGGCGCTCAAAATGAAAATGACCCTGATCCTGTCCAAGACTACTATTGTACGTGCAGATTTGGCGCTCGAACTCTTGGCTCATGTGCACATGTTACTAGCGTATTATGGTACATTGGCTATGCTCGATACGAAAATAATTATCTTTACTCTTCGATATCGCTTCACAATGTGATCATGGACGCTGCTCGGAGACCAGGAAAACAGAGCCCAAACTAAATTGATCTTTTTGAGATTCACTATATTGAATTAGATTTTCCTGAAAGCCATTTGAGTATGCAGAAGTAACGATATTTGGTGCTTTATAAGGGGTTATAAGCCATTTCTAGAGCTTCTGAAATAACATTATTGATCAGCAGGTTTAAAATGACAAAATGTCGTCCGACAGCCTACTGGGCACCTGTTGCGCCAAACAGTTACCATTTCTCTTCCTTGAGACCCCGATATTATTAGTCGGTAGATCCAAAATTACAAAATATCAGTCGAACAGACTATTTGGGATGACTTGTAAGCTTTGCGCCAAACAGTTACCACTTCTACTTTTATCTTTTTTAATACCATGGAAAAAGAAGCTCTGGTGCTTCACTGAAGGCTATCCTTGCATTTTTCGACCTACGGGCCAAGATATTATTCATCAGCAGGTGCGAAACTACAAAGTGTCAATCGGACAGTCTAGTGGACTGTTCTTATGAGCGTTGCGCCAAACACTTGTTGAGTGTCGGTGGAATTTCCCTTTGTAACATAAAAATCGAGCCGTTTGTCCTGAAAAGCTGTCAATTTTTTAATGTTTAACATGGATTTTCATGATCAGAAGACCAATATTTATTTGTTTATTTTTTATGGTGTAAATCATGACATTCCCCATAAAAAGTTCTCATGCCAAAAAGTAAAAAAATGGACTGTTCTTCGTTCGTATCGCATCAAGAGTCACTTTTCGTTCACGCTAGATTAGACTTACTGACACTCTAAGACCGTTTGGCGCCACGGCCAGGGATCATGCCCAACTCTGTGCTTCATTGATATTTTGTAGTTCAGGACCCCCTGATCGATGATGTACATGTCTGAACCACGTACATGCGCCAAACAGTCTTCTAGTGTCGGTATATCTCTGTCAGCATACATGAAAAGTGACTTTGGACGTAGTACCAAAGAAAAAGTACCCTTTTCTCGACCTTCAGACACCTATATTATTGATCAGGTGGCCCTTAACTATAAGATATCAATGACGCACAGAATTGGGCATGATCCCTGAGCGTGGCGCCAAACAGTCCTCGAGCGTCGGTATGTCACGTTATCGTGTATGAAAAACGGCTTTGGACGTAACACCACCCAAGAAGTATTCTGTCGACCTTCAGGCACGCATATTCTCGATCATGGGGTTCTTAAATAAAAAATATAAATGAGGCACCGAGTTGGGCGAGATCCCTGAGCGTGGCGCCAAAGAGTCCTCGAATGTCGGTATGTCTCCTTTAGCTTGCACAAAAAGCGGATTTAGAGACAGCACCAATAAAAAAGTATTTTTTTCTCGACCTTCAGGCACGTATATTATTGATCTGGGGGTCCTAAACTAAAAAATATAAAAGCTGGACATGATCCCTGAGCGTGGCACCAAACCGTCTTCAAGTGTCGGTATGTCTCCTTTAGCATGCACAAAAAGCGGCTTTGGACGCAACACCAACGAAAAAGTGTTCCTCCCTCAACCTTCAGGCACGTATAGTAATGATCGAACCGTCTTCGAGTGTCAGTATGTCTCATTTAGTATACACGAAAATCGGCTTTGGACGCAGCACCAACGAAAAAGTATTCTTCTCTCGACCTTCAGACACGTATATTATTGATCAGGGGATCCTAAACTAAAAAATATCAAAGGGTCACAAAGCTGGGCATGATTCCTGAGCGTGGCACCAAACCGTCTTCGAGTGTCGGCATGTCTCCTTTTAGCATGGACAAAAACCGGATTGGACGGAACACCAATGAAAAAGTATTCTTCTTTCGATCTTCAGACACGTACATTAGTAACAAAATGGGTTCTTCACGTCATTTTCAATTCCTGCAGACTTATGTTGTATCGTCTAAAAAATTCAAACAACGAAAAGTACCGCAAGTACTTTACACCAACCATATGGAAAAAATCCGTTTTTGCGAAGGACTGCTACTTTTGCATGAATTCCGTCAAAGGGTTCAACGCCAAAAATAAAAATAACATTTCGTACATTAATGTGTGCACAGTCACAAGAGCAATTGAAATCAATAAAAATACACACCATACTGATTTAAGCGCTTTAGAAGATGATAGAATGGAAGTTGAAAGTCAACGTCATGGAGACGGTAGTGAAACCAGTGATCGAACAGAAAATAGTTCTGATGATTCCGATGAAAATGACGAAAAAGATGACGAATATGGCGTGCATAAAATGAAATTGAAGGTTCCAATATTAGTGTCGCAACTAGAACTGAATGATTTTATTAGAGATCTTGGATTACCGAAAGACGGCGCTGAATTTGCCGCTTCATTTCGAAAAAGAAGAAATCTTCTAGAGCCAAAGACAAAAGTTTCATTCTATCGCGACAGGGACAAAGAATTCAGAAAGTTTTTCGTTAAAGGCGAAGAGACGTTTTTAGTGTACTGCACTGACGTTAACGGACTAATGAACCACTTGAAGAAAAATGTGTACAGAGACGAAGAATGGCGACTTTTCATTGATTC
>NC_046658.1:14802282-14821490 GCF_010883055.1 Belonocnema kinseyi
TACACGAATCACAAATGGCAAATATGTGGTGATCTCAAAATCATAACAATGATATTAGGCCAGCAATCGGGTTTCACGAGAGAGCCATGCTTTATATGCCTGCGGAATAGCAGAGGTCGAGCCAATCATTACAGCAAAAAACATTGGTCTTTAAAAGATTCATTCAAACATAGTTCTCATAATATCATCAACCAAAGCCTCGTTGATCCAGAAAAAATTTTACTACCACCCCTCCACATAAAGCTTGGGCTCATGAAGCAATTTGTCAAGGCGTTAGACAAAGATGGACAATGCTATAAGTATATATTCCATTAAATTCCCTAATGTTTCAGACGCTAAAATGAAAGAAGGAGCCTTTGATGGACCACAGATTCATATCATATCAGGGTAGATGGGACGAGGTCATGACGGCTGATTTTTGCTAGTGCTAAGTTTCTTCAATTTCGTTAGGTTCTGTTAAGTTAGATTCATTTGTAGGTTAAGATCGAGTTAACCTATTAAATATAGCACACATTTAAGACTGACATAGCTACACGTGTGGTTGAATGTAATTAGGCTAGGATAGGTTAGGTCAGGTTTTGTTAGGTTAGGATAGGTTAAACCTCTATGTGCGTTAAGCCGAAGCTGAATGAAACGGTTACGCAAACACAACGGGATAACACAATAAGTTTAATTGTGTTACGTGAAGTTAGGTTAGGTTTTTTTACGTTAGGATAGGTTTGACCTCTTTGCAGGTTAAGCCCAAGCTGATTCAAACGGTACCGCAAAACACAACGGGACAACACAATCAGTTTAATTGTGTTTCGTGAGGTTAGGTTAGGCTAGGTTAGATTTATTTCTAGGTTAGGCTCGAGTTGAACCATTCGATATAGCACACATTTGCTACTGGGAAAATATGCTTCCAGAGCTTTACGTGTAGTTCAATAAATTTCTGTTAATTCAGGTTAGGTGAGGTCTGATACTGTTGGGTAAAGTTATGTTAAATAAGTTGATATCAGGCAAGGGTTGATCCTTCAAGGTTGTCGACATGTTTTTGAAGTGAAAATTTGCATCACTAGAATTATTTTGAAATTTATTTGCCTCAGTACATGATTTTTCGTCATTTTTTGAGGTTATGGCTCACCCATGACGTGATGGCTGATTTTTGATACCGAATTTGAATTCAGTGCCCCAAAATCCATAGGAATACGTGTGTCTTGTTACCAGATCCGCACACTTTTTTGTGTGACTGTGTAATTCATAAGGATTTTAAAAAATTTAAAGAACTTAAAAGATTTAAAAAAAGGTACTATAACAAAGTTATGATCACCCCACAATGATACAATCCTGCGAACTAGGAGTGGAGAGAACACCACTTCCTAGTCCTAATATCCAAAGCCTGGGCACCGGGAACCCAGTCTTGTGCTCCCTACACGCATCTGTGGTCAGCACATTCTAACGTTAAATCATTTCCGCGATACCTTCTTTTTTTGACACCACCTACTCACGACGACGCCCCGCCATCCTCCAGGATCTCAGCTGCCTTTACTGAAGAGAACCACCATCTACGGTTAGGAATATTGACTTTTTCGCCAGGGTTTCATCCAAACTGCAAGAAACGATCTTGACTTCGCCGCCTGGCTCAGACCTGTAGCATCATCTCTATCTACTGATTTGTAAGTTGAATAATAAATAAATTTTCTTATGTTCGAATCGTTTGCTCATGATTGACTTCAGATTTTCTCGACTTCTAAAACCTTACCTTTCGCTTAATTTGTTAGATCCCTCACAGTAAATTACATCAGATTTCAAAGATTTTAGGCAATTTCAAAAGGATTCAATAAATTTGAGAAGGTTTCAATAGATGTCAATGATTTCGAACGAACACAAAATATTTTAGAAATAAATATTAGAGAAAGATTTCACAAATATTGCAAAGATATTATGAATATTTCGAAATATTTTACAAAGATACAAAAGATTTAACAAAGTTTTCATAAAGATTTCAAATCAATATAAGAATTTCCAAGTTTTCAAAAAAGGGCACAGTTCACTAGATTTCAAAGGTTTCAAAAAAATTTTATTTAATATTCAAATTCAAATATTGAAGTTGCAATTTAATTTAATATTAACAAATTTTTATTTGTTACACCCCTCCCCCTGCATGGGTCAAATTTTTTTCTCTACAATCCTATGTGAAAAGAATAATGAAGAAAGTATTCTCAGTCAAATAAAAAGAATGATGACACATGCAGGTGAGGGTCAGTAATCAGCACTGGCTAAAGAACTCGCTGAATTACGACTTTATCTGTGCTCTACAAAATACTCTATGATACATGCAGGTGGAATAAAGAAATGTCTCATAGATCATAAATAATAATCACTTAGACAGTGCTTAATCTATATATATTATTGAAATAATGTTAATAGTACGGAAAAAGACCTGAAGAACTAAAAAAATAATAATTAAATGTTAAAAAGGTCCGCTCATGAAACTGTGTAAATATAATTATATTAATATACATATATAATAGTATGTAGCAGGAAAGCACCATAGCATTCACGCCAAGCGTTCTCACACATGCATGTATGCTTTGAGTGGCCACGCCTATTCATGCACCGGACCGCGCGCATGCATGCTGTCCTATGTCGATATTGCCTCGCGTACTCCGTATCATCTTTCCCGCGTCGTTTACCTGATTCCTCCCTTTCTTACTCAACCACCCTCACCGCCAACACCCCTAGCTATGGGAAAACTGAAACGCCCAATAAAAAGAGAAGGAATCAATTGATTTCCATCATTCCAAAAATTCCCAATATAATGAAGGGCCGCCGTATCAACCTAAAGGTCAAGCGTAATAAATACCTTCTAATTTAAGTTGCAGGACCTACAGTATAATTCCTAATAATTTTGGTTTTAAATTATAAATTATTGAGCACTAATATCTGTAAATGATTGAACAATTATTGTCGATGGAATTTCATAATTCTACAGACTAATTTCCTGTCCCACGCTTGCCGTGAGACCATGATACAAAAATGCAAGCAATTGCAGAAAAGTGGCATAAGGCGAGCCGATCATATGCCTTTCTTTTGTATCACACCACTGTCTTCCTCTAGTCAAAAATTCCTGATTAAACTAAATATCCCTCTCACTCCTCCGACAAGACATCAATAAAGGAAATTAACGGCAAGTAATCCAGGCAGTTCAACAAGTTTCTTTCTTCAGATAAGAGATCGGTGATAGATCGAGAGTTTTACTTGCCCGTCCGGTCAGATACTCGCGGTCACTCAAAGCACCGTCGTTATTGGGGAACCTAGGAGTCACATTTACAGTTTAAAATCCTTAAAGAAAGTAGGACGCGTAAACCCGACTCCTTATCAGATTTTCCTATTTAACGCCTGCAAGCATTTTATACCTTAAGGCAAAAATCGATGTGGGGCAATCCCATATGACCTCTCTCGATTTTTATCTTTTGGAAAAAATCCGAAATTCTTCTATTATTCTGAAGCGACGAGACCCAGAGTAAAAGATTCGCCCTCGAATCTCAAAACGAAGGAGAATCTGAACCCAAAGTTGAAATCCAACTTTATAGGGAAAAGGGAAATAGGGGTTTTCTCGAGACTAAGAAAATACGAGACAAACTCAGGTTCAAAACCAATTATTGCCTCTTTTCTGTAAACTTAGATTTAACGTGAAGCAAGGTTAAAGTAGTAGCTAGGTGCTTGTGAACATTGTACCTAGGACTAGAGTTCTCTTGGACAACGGAATCGTGAGTGTGCGTTTAATAATCTAAAGCCCTATAATGGGTAATTGACTTAGAACTTCCCTACTAGAACCCACTAGAAATGTTATAACATCAGTATGTATAAATTATAACCAATATATTTATAATACTTTATTCGAGTAAAATTTCAAAAATTAATCAAGAGATACAATTTTCAATTTTAATTGATTTAATTCCAATTTCCGAATTTTAACCTAAAAATAGTTGTCTTTTCCCGACCGTGGATGTTCCATCTGGTGATTATATTTGTTCTTCACTTAAATTCCTTTTTGTTCAGAAGGATTTTTTACTTCAAAAATTAGGAAGCAATTAAAAATAAAGATAAATAAAATTTGTACATCTGGTCTTTTGATCTTTTATTGTCGTGGAAATCATTATAGATCTATAATGATTTCCCTATAATGAATTTCCTATAATTTTTTCGCAATTACAGGAATAATGATTGAAATAATTATAGGAAAAATGTAGGAAAATAATTGTGGTAATTAATAATATTGAAATCATTATTGAAAGAAGTAGAAGGACGTATAAATCAATCATTTATCTTGAACTACTCACACAATAGTACATAAAAATGGAAATATTAAAAGAAGCTTTGTTTAAGGATAAAGGTCAAATGAAATTTAAAAGCTATGGGTATCTTCTACACTTTTTGCAATAATTATTTCAATATTTCAATGTTATTAATTTATATAATTATTTCACTATCATTTTTCCTATAATTAATCGAATAATTATTCTTATTATTAGTCATAAAGTCGTGCAAAAATTATAGTAATTTCATTATAGGAAAATAATTATAGGCCTATAATGATTTTTCTATACTTGCACTTTTTCCTAAAGGATAGCCGGAAGATCTATATACTAGTCCTTTTTTTTATTTAAGTATTTACTCATTACTTTTATTTCCAACCCACCCTCACACTCCCCGCAGCCCCCTAAATATGATCCAAAAATAAAAAACTACATTTTTACGTATCATTGTTATTTTTTAGCAATTTCCGTCGCCTTTTTTATACAAACAATTACTAATGGACAATTGCAATATTTCCCATGGCCTTTTAAACCATTTTCAATTGTTTAAAGAAATATAAACTATTTAAACAATTATTTATTCTTAAAAAATGTACAAATAAATTGTATGTTCTGATTGAAATGTAATTATTGATCATTTTTTAGAGTGTTACATTTTTATAAAAACAGTCTCATTATTTAAACAATTATTTATTGTCTATCTTCAACATTTCTAAAGATTGAGCCAGAGATATCAACTTTCTTTTCATATTAATATGCTGTGCCACGTTTTGTTGAATAATTACATAATTTTGATACATTTCTCTTAGTGTTTAATACATTTCTATTTGTTCAAACAATCTTTATTTACTCAAGCAGTTCTTTTTCACCAACTATAAAAATGAAATAAAGTAGAACACGTACAATTATGTTTCGGACTGTATATTATGTAGGAAGAATACGTTAACCACTTTTCAATTGTTTAAACAAATATATACTAATAAATAAATAAATTTTTTTAAACATTAGAAGGAATGTCTCAAAATTATATAATTATTCTACAAAAAGTAGCACAGGGTACCAATTTAAAAAAAGTGGACATTTCTGGCTCAATTTTTAGAAATTCTGAAAATAAACAATAAATAATTATTTAAATATGTATGTATGTATTTAATCTCTCCCTTTTACGGGTGTGAGGGCCTCCGCTCCCTGTATATATATTTACAATTCCATCCTTAGTCTAACTTAACTACTACTTATATTACTACTTATATTCTACTCTTTCGCATTACTCAGGATAAACAATAGTAACAGTAGTGATATTAATTCCTAAAATAAGCGAGCTTCCAGGGCTTCCGTTTCCTCTTACCATAAAAAAAATGCATTTTTCACGATATTGAAAACAATCTTCGTTTTTTACTGTCCCTTTTCAGCATCACCCGTTTGGCTCAGCCCTAGTCCCTTGCTTACCCTTACTTCTTCCAATTTCTTCATCCACATCACTCCCTGTCCACTACCATCCAAGATTCATCTTACACACTCACCCACACTCAACTGTCCCTCTTCCTGTCCTGTACATCTCTCTAATACATGTGCCCAAGACTCCATTTCGTATCCACATACTCTGCATGAATTCTCCTCTTCATCCATCCAATATCTGCATGCTCTCACTCCTTCTCCCATTCTGAACCGTATAACCCTTCTCCATTTTTCTGCCTTTTTTATTTTTTGCAGATATTCTGGTTCCGTCAACCCTTTGACCATCATATACCATCTATTGTACCTCGAATTTATAATCTTTGTCAATCTCTCTTCTCCTTGTTTAACCAATAGCTCTAACTCTATGTCCTGCCACTCCATAATAAATAATTGTTTAAATAATTTACATTTGTTTAAACAAATTAATAATGTTTAAAAGTCATGGTGAATATTTAAATTGTCTATTAGTAATTATTTTTAAGAAAAAGACATTGCTAAAAAGTACCAAGAATACGTAAAAATGCAGTTTTTGGATTTTTGGAGGGATACGTGGAGGGTGGGGGGCATAAAATTGTTAGTATGGTTTTATTTCTTAGACACTACTCTTCAATCCCTAAAAATTTCGGTACATTTCGATAAAACCGTGGAACATTAGTTCAAATTTTCGAAAATTCAAAATAACCCCATGTTAATTAAACAGCATTTCGAAGGGCCCGGTGGCACGTGTTAATATTCGAATTTTCAAAAGCCAAATATTACAGATTGTTTGCCCTTCTGAGTGAAAAAAATGGTGCAATGCATTTTGTATATAAATTAGTCTTATTCACAATTTGTTGAAGAATAACAATTTGTTGTTGTGAATAAGACTAATTTATATACAAAATTCGATGTATTTAAAACAATTGAGGGTAATTATTAGTCTATAAAATTAAATCAATTGCACTTATTTCTGAAAATTACTTAAATTGAGGTATAATTATTTCGCATTTTATTTCACTCTATCCATTCTTGTATGCATGTAACTAACACTCTAGAAATATTTGTACTAATAAAAATTATGAACTTTGGAATTGAGTCATCTTTAAACTTGCCAAATGTTTACATTTTTATGTTTTTTATACTTTCCCCGTTGGATTTCATGTTGAAGTAGGACCAGGTGCGAGAAGCGCCGACATATGGCAAAATTTCACACATAGAAACTCTTAGCAATAAAGTCCGGCCATCTTTTTTAGAGTCAGATAGGACTGAGAGTATCCAGTAATTTTGTTGAATTGATGTAACGGATACTCTCTTTGCAAGATGAAATTTTCTGGCTGGGGCCGCCCACGATTCCACATGGCGCTTTGTGAAATTATTAGATAGG
Source organism: Belonocnema kinseyi (assembly GCF_010883055.1). Classification (NCBI taxonomy): domain Eukaryota; kingdom Metazoa; phylum Arthropoda; class Insecta; order Hymenoptera; family Cynipidae; genus Belonocnema; species Belonocnema kinseyi. The sequence goes on from NC_046658.1 coordinate 14,809,405, forward strand.
ATGGCGCTTTCAGGGTTAAGTGAAAACATTACTTTATTCGACTGATGACATGTTCTGTTAGAACAACAGTATCAATGAACTTGTATGAAAAAATATAGCTTTCACTTAATCAATATTGCTTTTAGCTATTTCAATATTTCTTTGCTGCAAAGAAACCAAACGATTTGTCTCGCGCATCGATGAATTATTTCTTTCAAATAGAATGTTTTTTAATTCAAAGTTCCAAGATGATTGAATTAAACAAATATTTCGTTCCATGCGAAAACGAGATTCAGGGAAACTAGGTTCTTAGTTTTAAATAAATCAATTCCTGAAGTAATTTATCTCACATTCTGAGGGCAAGACATATTTCTTTGTTTCAAAGAAATGACGACAATATAAATGGTTTCCTTGAATCAATGCACGAGTTTGTTGCTTTTAAAAACATACAGTGAAATTAAGAAAATGGTTTTTTTTTGGCTCAAAGAAATGCACTTCTTTGGATGCAAGCATTTTTTCAGTGAATATGCTTTCAAAATAAATACACTGGAGCCGCGGTTATATCCGCTCTTACTTATACTAAAGATATTAGGTCCTAGATACGAAATGAGATTAGTTCAACCACATACCATTAGTTAGCGCAACCAGCTATCGCGAGGCCCATTGTTGAGACACGTTAACTTTCACTTGACCCCAGAGCTAAGAATGTGTTGGAAAAAATTTGAAAAAATTCTGGAGGGTGCTATAACATGTTTGGAATCCAGTAGAAACCTTCAAATTTAAAAATATTTAAAAATGTTAGTCTTGCAAGGATTTTTGTTGAATGTTTTTATTTAGGGATTGAATGGAGCTATCGCGCTGTTTAATTGCTTGAAATATGTAGTGATGTACCCTTATTCCTATTTCGACCACAAAACCAAATAAAAATTACAATTTCGCGATTAAAGTCGCTCAGAATAATTCGAAGTTTAATGAGGCGAGGCGCGTGGCACAGTAGTAGAAAAAAGTGTAGAAAAAAAGGTCCGTCATATTTCCCAGCGGCAGGCAGCCGTTTTCTCCAGATTTTTCCACAGCTGCTGCTCGCTCAGCAGGTCAGTCTCAAAGCTTTAAGGTGGGCTGCACCCTTCTCTCTTGATATAAAATTTTGATATTATAATACAGTATCAAGCTTGCACACGAATTATCTTGTATTTTGTTTATTTAATATAGTTCACTTATTTCGGTATTATAATATAATTTTGTAATTATTAGGCTGTTAATTCGTTATTGAATTGCGTGAAAGATTTGTTTGTATGAGCAATTCTTTGTCAAGTCATCTGTAGAATGTAAGCAATTGTTCGCAATTTTAATGAAAAGTGCAGTATTTGTTCTCTTAGGTGTTGAAAGAAAAACTATAAAACGATTTTTTAAAAATTCCAAAAACTTAGAATATATTGAAAATTGAGCTTTTTGCATTTTAATTTAACTCTTATAACTTTAATGACTTTCTTGCTGTAAAGGTGTATTTTTTTTAAATAATTTGTAATAAGATACAGTTGTCAAGAAATATTTTTTTTAACCAAAAATTTCAAAAACTTCTTGGATTTTTCAAAAATTAATTTGTAAATTGAATTATTTAGAGGACAGTGTAAGCTATCTATGATTTTTTTTCAGAAATTTAGTTCAAACATTCGTTTTTGAAAAATTCAAGAAAGTTTTGACATTTTTTATTTTAAGAAATTTTTTTCAGAACTGCACCATATTACGAATGTTAAAAAAAAATACGCTTTAATAGTATCAAAATCAGAAAAGTTATGAGAGTTCATAGAAAAAAGACAAAAATTTTTTATTTCGTGTATCCTGTAATTTCTGGGAATTATTAAAAAATCGTACTAGGGTTTTTCTTTCAACACCTACGAGAACAAATACTACAATTTTCATAAAAATTACTAATAATGGCTTAAGTTCTTCACACGATTCCAAAAGGACCAGTTTTCTATCCACAACAGTTCGTTCACAAAGAAAAAAGAAATTAACAAAGCGGTTAAGTTTTTAAAAATATAATTAAATTTTTTATTAAATAGTAACATTTTTAATCAAAGGATATAAATGTTAAAAAAAAGTATAATAGTAGACTTTTCAAACAAACAAAATAAAAACAATTCTATTTTCGCACTGGTTTCTGTATTAATTCAATTCGCATTTAGGCGAAACAATAAGGAAAAGAGTACCAATTTCTTAAAAATGGGGAGACAAAGAGGAAATATTTAAAAAATGGTAAAACAAGGGGATAGGGTTAAAATTGTGAAGTACTCTATTTTCAGTTTCCAAGAAAGTTCACACTTTCTTTTCGGCTAAATGGAAAAATATTTGTATTACACTACGTATGGTGCAACATTGTCTTATTATGAATAATTTTAAAAAAATACGCACGTGGAATTGCTCATATAAACGAATCTTTCACGCATTTCAGTTGAGAATTAACAGCCTGATAATTACAAAATTATATTATAATACCGAAATGAGTGTACTATATTAAATAAACAAAATACAAGATAATTCGTGTGCAAGCTTGATACTATATAATAATATCAAAATTTTATATCGCGAGAGAAAGGCGAAGCCCACCTCAAAACTTTGAGAAGGTCCTGCTGAGCGAGCAGCAGCTGTGGGAAAATCTACAGAAAACGGCGGCCTGCCGCTGTGAAATATGACGGACATTTTTTTTCTATACTTTTTTCTACTACTGTGCCACGCGCCTCGCCTCGTTAAACTTCGAATTATTCTAAGCGACTTTAATCGCGAAATTGTAATTTTTATTCAGTTTTGTGGTCGAATTAGGAATCAGGGTACATTACTACACATTTTAAGCCTTTAAACAGCGCAATAGCTCCATTCAATCCCTATATTGGAGTTATTGCCTTCTACAGTGGGAGGTCTTGGTTTTTTGCTGCGATATTAGTAGTAATCTAATTTTACTTGATGAGTGAAAGAAGAAATAATCTTAATTAAGTAGAAAATGTCTTGTATTAAACGGTAATAATATATTTGAATTAAAAAGTGTAATTTTTGCTTAAGTTATAGGTTTTTTTTGGAATAAGTGGTAAAGTGAATTTTAAGATTCAGTTAATTTTTATTCAAATTAAAACAAAAATTCATTTTGAGGGTAACCACTCTCTGTTTGCATTTAAAAATAAGCTATAATTTCCTTATAGACCTGGAACAATTTTTACTTAGATGTTACATTCTTGTGAATGTAGTGATATGTGAGTTTTTAACAGCTCTAAAGTCTAAGAAGCATTTTTCAAAGTCCAAAGAAATTACGGCTTGCTTCTACAGTTTAACTCAGGCCATGTTACAAATAAGACCATTTTTTGACAAATTAAAATAACAAGTAACAGAATTTGAAAAAATGTCAATTTCACTCATATTTAAAAAATTTAAGTTAACAAAATACAACAGAAGGTCGATTGAGAAGGTAAGGGATAAGACAGGTACAAAAAATGAAAGAGAAGGGGAAAAAGGAGACCGGCGAGACAAGGAATACAATGAGTTTAAAAAAGAAAGGGGGTGTACAACAGGAGAAAAAGAGAAAGTAAGAGGATTATAGAAAGGAAAAAGCAGAGAGGAAAGGAAAAATACAAGGAAGAGGTAGAAAAAGCGATCAAAGAAGGTAAGATTTGGGATGTGATAAATAGCTTGTCAAGAAAGGCGAGGGAAAGAAGGTGGAGGCGTACGGAGGGATCACTCTCATGCCTGTGGGCTACGAATAATATTCCGAAATTTTAAGAAAAAGGTTATTCAGAAAAAAGAAAGAGAAAGTATTCCACACAAGGTTGGTGGAAAGGATAAAGAAATTTGTTACTGAAACCAGGATAAGGGTGAAGTGTGAAAAGGAAAAAGGGGAGGTATTCTATACAGGATAAGACCTAAGGCAAGGGTGCCCTTTGAGTCCGCTACTTTTTAATGTGCTGCTAACACACTTACAGAAGAAGCTAAAGAAGAAAGGGAAGGAGGACGATTTTGGGTTATAGCAAACTATATTCTTTATTTTACGCTGACGAAGTAGTTCTGTTAGCAGATGGCGATAAGAGGATGAACCTAATTATGAGAATTTTCGAGGAGTATGTGGGAGAGCAGGAAATGACGGTGAACGTAGAGAAGGCCAATGTGATGTGTTTCAGAAGTAGAAAAACCAAAATAGATTACGTTTTGAAGATAAACAAACGGTAGAAAGGGTGGAAAGATTGAAGCAGTTCTGTGGTCTAGGTTTTTGGTTTGAGGCTGGGGGGAGCAATGAGGTGCAGGTGAGGAAAAGAATTGAATGTGCGAGTAAAGTAATAGGCCAAGTATGGCAAATAGGAAAGAGAAGGTTTAAGGACCATTTAAGAATAGTTAAGGGAAGAATTAGGGAGGGAAAAATGGTAAATAGACAAATTAAGAGAGTCTGGATGTTTGGAGAGAAGCTGAAAAGGAGAGAGGGCAATAGAATAGCAAAAGTATGCTTGGACGAAGTTCGGACGAAGGAGGTGAGGGGCAATTTAAGAAATTCGAAATGAGAGAAAGAAAGGAAAAGAATGAGAAGGGTTTGTGATATACGAGAAGGGGTTATAAAATAACAGGACATAGAGTTAGAGCTATTAGTAAGACAAAGAGAAGAGGGATCGAAAAAGATTATGGATTCGGCGTACAATAGATGGTATATGATGGTCAAAGGTCTAGCGGAAACAGAATATCTGCAAAAAATAAAAAAGGAAGACAAATGGTGTAGGTTGGTACGGTTTAAAATAGAAGAAGTAGTGAGAGCTTCTAGATATTTAATGGTTGAAGAGAAGAATCTTTGTCGAGTATGTGGATACGAAATGGAGTCTCGGGAACACGTATTAAAGTGATGCAGAGGAGAGGAAGATGGACCGTTGAGTGTGGATGAGTGTGTAAGATGGATTTTGAATGGTAATGGATAGGGAGTGTTGTAGATGAAGAAATTGGAAGATGTTAGGGAAAGCAAGGGAATACGGCGGAGCCAAACGGGCAATCCTGAAAAAGGAAAGTAAAAAGCAAAATTTAATTTCAAAATCGTGGAAGGTGTTTTTTTTTAGGTTTATGAAAAGAAGCACCGGAAGCCCTGAAAAATCGCTCTTTAATAGAATTATTATTTATTAATGTTATTATTATTTAATTTTATTATTAAATAAGGTGACTAATTAGAAAATTTTGATTTAAAGATTCTATTATTTAAAACCTTTTAATTTTAAAGGCTTTGCATTTATTATAATTTTTGAAACTGAATAATTTTGAATGGAATCATCAACGGTTTACAATATATTGTTCTTTGGAGATTTAAATTATTCAAATGTTAAGGACATTTAACCCGCGTCCTCGGGTTGTGAATAGATGGTCCCTGTACCAAGATTTTCTGCTAAAGGAATGAACCCCCAAGCGAAGGTGTGAAAACTGTGCCGAAAACTGAATGGCACCTGGGTGAGATGTCTAGAACGGTGAATCTGGTATACCGGGCGACCTCTCAGAGTACGCAGCCTTATCATTGCATGCGGGGCTCTATAAGGATGGACAAACCCCTTTCCCTAACAATGCCGACCTCTCCAGCGCTGGCGGAGCTAATGAAGATAGAGTCAATGCGATGGATCGGCGAAATCTCGGGGCGTTTAGGTGGACGGAGCGCAAAATCACGACTTGCTAGAGTGCTACGATGCGAGTATGACCGTTGAACGAGATGGTTACATGGCACGACTGCATGCTCTGTGGTACGAGAAACACACAGAGCTATCTTACTTTTCGCATCAACGTCTGCGAAACCATGCTTAACTACTCCCAAAATGGGGCTATGTAAGCGGATCGCCTGATCTACCACAGCCAGGACAAGCCGGCAACAGAGAAAGAGAGGTGATGCTAAGACCAACCGCGGGCAGGCATCCTAAAGAGGAAGAGCGATGCTTAATGATCCGGAGATAAATTAACACCTAAGTTTCTCTCAAGCCTAAAGATCTGGATAAAATAGGTCACGAGATTCGTAGACATATTTCCGAAGAATCCGAACTCTGGACCAACAATTGTTGTGTGTATAATGCAGCGAGATCTTTGACCGATGCGAACTATAAAACAAAACCAATTTTTAATCACAAGACCAAAAGACGAATGCATCAACTCGCCATTAATATAGGCTGGAAACGACAGTACGCGTCCAGCATTTAGTGTATGATTGACTACATAACATCTGGCAGGAATTTTACCGCCAATGTTCAAAAGTTCGCGCGCGAACTCCGGATCCGTTATCACACACTTAACAAGTCAAAGCTGCTGATCATCAAACAGCATATTGTTGCGAGAATACGGATACGATCTGATGCTCAGAAAAGTCTAGAGCTGAGAGAGAGGTGGGTCAGAGAAAACCAACTGTTTCTCTCTGATCCATCTCGACTCTTCCAAGACCCTCCAGTTACTGTCGATCACCCGCCCAAACCAGAGGTCGAAATATTTTGGAGGGAATTCTATGAAGTGCAGCATAGACTGCACGAAGACTCAGAGAACATAAATAGCATGAAGAAGCTGTGTGATGCCCTCATGATACCTGAGGAAAAATGCCCACATATCACTACCGAGGTGAAAAAAGTATTAAGAGTTATGAAGAACTATTCCGCTCCGGGACCAGATGGTATTAAGACCTTCTTCTAGAAGAGCCAATTCCAGAGTGGTTGGTGGTAGGGCGCACAGTGCTCCTGCCGAAGATGGTAAACTTAGATGACCCGAAGAATCAGAAGCTGAATCACTTGTCTGAAAACATTGTATAAGATATTTATGGCTATCCTAAATGACAGGATTGTTCGGCCAATCGGAGCTGCTTGAAAAAAGGTTTGGCAGGAGGTCGGGAGAACCTGCTCATCGATAGATGTGTCTACAAAGATGCAGCATCCTATCAGCCTGACCTATCGATGGACTGGATTGATTACCGGAAAGCTTTCGATTCGATCTGCCATAGACTTATCCTCTGTCTTTTGGAAAGCTTAAGAGCATGTGATACTTAGAAAATGGTCAATTTCAGAAGTTCTAGGTTCCCCCGGCTTTTTTCTAGAATAATAAATATTTTGTCTAAAAAATTTGGGAAATGATAGCGAACATTCTAACGGACGTCCCCACACACTTTTTGTGGGTTAATTCAAAAAAGTTTTAATTTAGCAAAATGTGATTAATTTGCATGGCGCTTAGGAATTAGTATCGATTTTTTCAGTGTTAGATTCCCCCGGCTTTTTTCCTAGATTAATAAATATTTTGTCTTCAAAATATGGGAAATGATAGCAAACATGCTAACGGACGTCCCCGCACACTTTTTTTAACGTTTTTTTTTTAAATTTTTTTGATATTGATAACAACGTATGTGTATATTTCGAGGTTATGTGTGTTACGATTCTCCCAAACGTTACTTCCAAACTTTACAATATTTTTGGCCTAACACTTTGGACTTGAAAATAAATATAGTAACTAATCTCCCGGAACTAATTTTTGTTGGCAGGCAGACAACAAATTTATTTTATAGATAATTTCCAAATGATCGGAAAGGCAAAGATGAAAAACGACGTAACCTCAAAATAATGCACATGCATAAACAATTTATTTAGCGCAATTAATTTTTTTGTTATTATCCCTCAAAAAAGAGTCCGGGGACGTCCGTTATGATATTTTATAGCATCTCCGAATTCAGTTTTAAAAAATTTTCATTTTGGTGGAAAAAAAGCCGGGGGAACTGTACCCGATTGACCACACGATGAAGTATCACATGCCCGTAGAGGTTCATCGGCACATCGTGAGGTGCATAGAGAGATTGATGTCGCTTTGGAAAACCAGATTTACTATCTTATCTGGAAAAGATCGTGTGACAACTAACAGTGTTACCTTTCAGAGAGTTGTCTTTCAGGGCCAAGGTTTATTTGAAGTACAGAAAACTTAATAGCATCCCTGAAGACCCTGAGTTTGTTGATAGAAGCGCTATACGACACCTCTGCGCTGGAGAGACATGCTTGCCGTCCCGGTAGTACTCTATTCAATTGGAGTGGTTCCATGGACGAAGAATGAGCTCAGATCTACTGATATCGGGGCACGAAAGGTTACGCACATGAACAAAAGCATGCAAGTCGCAAATGTAAGAGACCCTCTTCTTAAAATGGTCAGGAAGCACGAAGAAGTGGCAAAAGGGGCGTTTTTGTACAAAGCAGCGGAGGAAGCTGCTGAAACACTCGGACTTAACTACAGGGTCTTCCAGACTGAAGTGTCTGGACTTATGGCTGTATAAAAAAATATATACAAGGTGTTCCAGGCTCAAGTGTCCGGACTTATATGGCTGTATAAAAGAAAACAAAATATAAACATATTTTACAATTTTTTTATAAATACGGATTTATTAATGTAAATAGAAAGTGGCGGCGATTTCGCCGGGAGCGAGTGCAATTTTGTAGTATGGCATCCTCTCCCGTTGAAATCACCGCCACTTAATATATGCATTAATAAATCCGTATTTATAAAAAAATTGTAAAATATATTTTGAAAAGTTTGTCACTAAGACAAGACTTCTTTCCGGTTAGGCTTTTTTGCACAATTAACTGTTCTCATATTATTATTATAACGAAAAAGATTACACATAAGTTTAAAACTAAACACTTTTATGAGATACGTAGTTCCCGCGCGGGTGGGACACCCAGAAAGTATGTGGTCTAGGTACTCAGCGTGTGTATGACACGCTCTGCACCTATCGCTGTGAACTTCGTGACGGAAAAAGCGGCCACGGTATACTAGAGTTCCTACAGGGGTTCGTTCAGGTTTCTCGCCAAGTGCACTCATCGAGTGAATCTAGAAAAAGGGCGTGGTTTACGAAAGTGAACTGCGAAGTGTGGTGTTCTTTGAACGGTTGCGAGTGAAAGGATTTGGCGCGAATCATGCCGCGAATACAAAGATTGCCAGGTTATGTTTATATTTAACAGTAAACAATCGAGAGTCAGCGGAAGAAAATAATGGTTGCTGCAGTTACATCAAACCAGTTATTGTTGCAAACCCTTACGTTTGCAACTATGTTGGAAAGTGATGATGCGGATAGTGATAATGAGGTGGAAAGTGCTGGCATTTTATTGGAATTTTCCATGAAAGTCCGATGCCCGAGAGAAGCGCCTATTAGTACAATTGGATTTTCTGAAAGAATTGTTCCACAATTTAATGCAAAACAATTTAAGGAACATTTTATAATGAACCCGAATGCACCCAGTGGGCCCCGGGACGTCCTAAAGACGTCCTTAGAATGTACTTCTATGTTATATGATTTGACGTCTTTAAGACATCCTTTGGATCTTTTCATGTCTTTAAAAGGTCCTTGGAACGTCCTTAAGACGTCCGCCGAAACACGTATATAGGACAAGTTTAGAACTTGTGTGCCCACTGGGCAGTTGATTCCTTGGAAAACTTGGTAGGATAGCAGTTATCACGTAATTGTAAAATTCCGGCTCGAAAACAACTGCTGTCGATAATATAGTTATATTGGCAACGCCTGACTGGTTTTCTTTTTTTTGCAAATTAAGAGAGCGCACCATAACCTAAAAAGTAGTAATGTTCTTCACATCAACTGAGGGTAGGGTGGGGCGAGATTAGCTTAGGGGAAAAGGTGAGTCACTTAATTTTCTCGTAGGTTATCATTTATTTTGTAAATATTTTTTTTGTATTAATATCAGGAAAAACATGATCAAACTTCTTTTTTGAAATTTTTTCGCTTAATGTTGAATAAATGTGAAAAAAACAAAAGTAAAAATTGTAAGACCTGTATTCTGCTATTTTCCATTTGTTAAGAAGATTCAAGAATCACGCAAAATCACATATTAGATGTTTTCCAGTGGTTATTTAGATAGCTTATTTATTAGGCCTTAAGTTTTCTACAGATTTATATATAATTGTAAAACCGAAATAGGTGAAATTTTTATTTGACTAAAAATGCCATACGGGGCGGGATGAGCCACTGTCTTGGGACTAAATGAGCAACCTCTTCCTGTGCCTTAACCTAACCTCTTAGTGTAGCCGTCAGTAGGTTAGGATGCAATGTTTTATATTATCAGATTGTGCATGCAGCTTATTATGGTGTAAACGTATAAAAAACTAATCTTGTTGACAAAAATTCTCAGAAAAAGTATGACAGCAGCAATGTTATAGGTATGATTAAATAATATGAGATGCTGTCAACTAGAAGAGAGAGAGCAATGTTTTTCTGATGTATTTCTTAGATAAATTTGGTTTAAAACTCGTAAAATGCTATAAAAATAAGAAAAACATTGTTGCGGCTTAAAAATACGGCAGACGTTTAAAAAAACTGTTCAGTACCCCAATATATATATGAAATTCAGTGTCATGCAGTAATTCTAGTAGACCAGTCTAGTATTTGGGAGTTTACGTATTGAAGAATTTATCTTTTACTGAGATAATGTACATGGTCAAATCGAAAAATTGCTATATTTATTTATGAATTATAATTATTAAAATATATGTGGATATAATTCGTTTTTCTATTTACTCTTTGTAGTGTTAATTACGGTAGAGGTTAGGATTAACGATTACATCATTTTGAAGTTAAACACTTTAAATTTTCTGTTCAATTTTGGAGTAGAGTATATATGATGCTTTACGTTCAAGCAATGAATTAGCAGATTTTAAATACTGACGTGAAAAGGACAGCTATGCTTATCTCGCCCCACCCTACCCTACGTTCCATGTCATACTGTTCATTTTTCTCTTTATAACGAAGTTTTCACGAGTTATATTCTATATGTGCTCTAACTTTCCAGCTGATAGTCACACATCAAGTGACCCCCAACCTGCAATCTCGTGAATTCTGAACGGTTCACCCGGGTGGTTACGCCCACTCGCCCAGCGCCGCTGAACGAGTCTGAGTGCACCCGGGTGCACTTGTTGAGAAACCTGAACGAACCTAAAAGAGAGTTGTCACAGCTTACCCCCTCCACTGTGCTCAGACGAACCGGAATCTGAAGTTGTCGCAGGGGCGCTAAAATTTGAATTGTAGTTATTTTGGCGAAAGTTTTTAAATTTTTGAATACTAATTAAATTTACTTAAAACTGTAACGAATATTTTCTCATACTTATAATATCGTGAAAGAATATCTGTTATGTATCTGTCGATTATATACTACATTACTGCACAACCCAGTGTTTAAATTCCTATATCGACTGGAGAAGAGTAAATCTTCCGCGCCAGGTATTGAGACAATACCGCCCCATCGATAAATAGAATAACTTTCATTAAAACAAGAGGATTTGAATTTTAGGGGTGCCCGGCTTGGCTGCAAAAACGGTGGAGTGGCGTGGGCGATGACCTTGAAAGTCTTACGCATGCACTCAGGAAGGATTTTTGTCATCCAAAAACGACATAAATAAACACAAAGCTTGTTCTTAAAGTTATCCAATTTCACTCTTAATATTTTTAAACTTTAAAGAGAAAAAAAACACTCTTGGTAGAAGTAAACTCCTCCGCAACAAACTCCCTTGAAACAAGAACATTAATTAACAAGAAAAAAACTAAAACACAATAAAATTCGCGTCCAACGAACAGTAGTAAAAACAAAGTTGGACTTGGCTGGTCCGCCAGACTACAATCAACGCTGTGATCTCGTAGACAAAAACTACGGACTCGGCCGCACATCTTTTTGTTCGTCCACTGATAGGGGCAAATTATTCCTTTTAAGAAAAAAAACTTAAATTCAACGAAAGTCTGACACAGAGTGAGTAACAATCCTCAGGCTTTTCACCGTCAAGCTCCAATTACCCAAGGAAGGGTTGCGCAGACGGCCCGTTTAGGGCTTCTGCGCCGTGTTAACCATGCCGATTCGCTTTTTAAAAGAATTTTACCCACAGTATTCGCGCGCTCACGTATACGGCACTGGAACTTCCGCCCGCGCCTTTCCACGTCTGTTGGCTGCAAGTACATACTGAATGCGTTGACCAATGGGCTGCGTTTTTACCGCAATGTTTATAAGCAGAGCTTACCAGGTGAGGTCTAAATAAAAGACACGGGTTTAATATACGGTTATTAATATATGTAATTCTTTATTAAACCATCCGATCAGTCA
>NC_046658.1:14821590-14825018 GCF_010883055.1 Belonocnema kinseyi
CTTCCACTTCTATCACTTTTAATACACCTAGTTCACTTAGTAGCGCATTCACTCGAAACTTCCAAATTGCGTATCGTTCACCATTAAAGGGTTTAATGTTTCTCTTTTGTTGCACATCCATTTTTAGTTTTTAATTAATTTTATTTTTTTTTTATTTCACAGAAATTTGTTCATAAAATATTAACACAACTTCACCGAATTCACTTTTCACCTGGGCCCATAACCTATAAGCAGAGCTTACCAGGTGAGGTCTAAATAAAAGACACGGGTTTAATATACGGTTATTAATATATGTAATTCTTTATTAAACCATCCGATCAGTCAGAGAGCTTAGACTGAACTGACAACAGAACCACATACGAATCGGAGATTCGTTAGTCATCCTTACATGGTGACAGTGTTTATTCTTTATAAGTTAAACTATAAACATCAAGATAATGCTGGATATACATTGATCCTCAGAAGAATCATTTTTGTTCAGTTTATTAATTCAAAACTCCAATAATGTTGAATATTAGCAGTCACGAGTACTTTGAACGCGGGATTTACATCCGTGCTTCACCCATGTTGTGCAATAACAGATTATTGCGCCCACGACTACCTGGTGCCATGTTGGCACCGCCAGCTCCCCTTGTTGTTGTTCATTAGAAAAACCGGTTCATAACATCAGGTATATTAAAAAAATATGATTTCTGAATAATAACCCCCTCTATGCATCTCGTCCATTTTCCCTAAAAAATAAACAAACAAAAAAAGAATAAATAAAAGTAAGTAAAATAAAATTTGTCCCAAGAAAATTTGAATTTAAGTTTACAGTCTTTCTTAATAAGGTATTTACAAGTAAGCCAGAATGCTGGTTTAAAAACCGACAATAAGAAAAAACCATCTTCTAACCTGTCTACCTCTAGTCAGACCTTATTTTTGCGGAAGGGCATTCGCGAAAGGGAGAGGAGCTGCTTACAGATAGAAGCTACAAGTAATAAACAAGGAATTTTGCAGTGTAAAAAATGCAACATAACAACGCCCCCCCCCCCCCTAGCGATGGCTGGGGAGACCCATATCCCGATACAAGGTTGCCCAGATGTAAGACGGCCTATTTTCCATTCGAATTCTTGATACGAGATAAATAAAATCAGAAAAAAATTAATTACTCTACCCCATAGCGCACAAAGTAAAATTATCTTGGACAACAGAATAACAAATAAAAAAATTTTAAAACTAATGTTTCCTTCCACCTTTCCCCACGTATAGTCTGAAAAAAAATGAAACTAATGGCAGGACTAAGCTCATCAAACCATTTATTCATATGAAACACATTCCATCAATTATGCAAGCGGTAATTTCAGTAAGATGCCGTACTCTAATTGTCCTTCCTGTAGCAAAAAAAAAACAGTCCAATCTTAAGACAGAAAAAATTAAGAGCAGGCATCGAAAAGAAAATAGAATAAAAATTTCGTGCAATGGCAAGAGTGAAACAAGAGAAAAAAAAAGAAAAAAATAAACTAGAGGAAGAAAAAAACAAAAACATGCACATGGTATCCTAATAGCGGACCCCCGACCTCCCCGTTCCCCTCCTGCAAAGTAGGCAGTCTCTCTGGTAAACTCTATTGCGTATTTCGAAGGGGCTTAGACCTGCCCCGACAACAGTTAAAGCGGGGTATCTCACCAAGGAAGGGAGTAGGAGGTGGATGCCAAGAGAAAAAGGTTGAACACGTAATATGAGACGCGGGGCAAAGCAATAAGCAGTTTATTTACCTCTTACAGTTACGGGCGCGAGTCGGCAATCTGCGGTGTTCGTTTTCGTATCACCACTTATATATTTTAACCCTCTACCACCCACAGTGACATATATGTAACGTTTGGAAGCCTGGAGTTTTTTTAAATATGACTTTGAGACGAACAGAAATTTTTAACGCAAGGATTTACATGAAAGTCAGGACGGTAATGAGCTAGAATTTTAGTTTTGTATACACTCCACCATAGGAATAATATGCCTAAACATCTCAAAATTCAGAAAAAAAAGGAAGTTTTAAGGGCGGTAGGGGGTTAAAGATGATCGGGAAGAAAAAACGATACTTTCTTTCCATAAGTGGCCAAACTATGCATTTTTAAATAAAATTTGTTCATAAAATAAACAAAGATTATCGATTTCTAAGCCTGTTTTACTAAAAATATCCAATAATACAATTTGAAGGCGACAAGAAAGAGAAAAATGGCTTTCTGACCATAAATGCCCAAAATATGCATTTGTTCATATAATTTGTTTATAAAATAAACAAATAATATCAAATGACAATTTTTTATCTTTAAACATCACCACTTCTATATTTTAAGGAGGATCAGTAACAAAAACGAATAATTTCGGTTTATAAATTGACAAACTTTGCATTTGTCTATAAAATTTGTTTATAAAATAAATAATGTCGCATGGCATGTCTGCATCACTAATAAATACCACTAATTTAAACTGAAGGCGATAAGAAAGAAAAGCGATTACTTTCTGCACATAAATGACCAAACTGTGCATTTGTTTATATAATTTGTTTATGAAATAAGCAAATTATAGCAGAAAACAAATTTTCATGATCAATTATCATTTTGCCGATAAAATTAACTAAATGCAACTTACAAATATACTTTTCAAGCAAACAATTCATGATGTTGACATTATTGTTAATATAATTTGTTTCATTTCATTTTATTTGTAATAAATCCAACAGTCTGATGACCATTTACAGGATTACATGTAACAAATGCCTTGATATCAATATTAAAACAATATGTAAGTATATATAATATCTAGTAGGCTAACATCGACGCGTGTTACTATTAAAAATGTGGAATACATTAGATGAAGGACTGTTCAACGTAATTATGCACTTCGGAGATAAAGAAATTTAATGACTGCTGAATGGGGTCAAAGGTGGGATCACGACTTGTATACATAGAATTATAATTTTCGCAGAGATATAATATTGGTGAATGGCCAGAGTGAGAAGTTGTATAGGTATAAAATGGGGCCCGAGATATAGTAAAAAATTGATATACCGCGAATGGCACTTGAGAGAGGAGGTGCGGACTATCAACGTATCCTCTTATAATTTTAAATAAAAATATAATCATTTGAACCTGCCTCCTACTCTCGAGAGACCGTTCACTTAACCTTGTTGATTATAATAAAAACCTAGGGGTATGAATTCACCCTTTGACTTAAGATTAAGGAACTTAAGGAAACGTTTCTGGCACTTCTCAATAGATTCTGACCGATATTTTACTTTCGGATTCCAGTTAAAAGATCCATACTCTGATTTAATCCTAACTAGAGCATAGTACGAGGGTGGATTGATAAGTTTCCGGCCTGACCAAGAGATGGCGCCACTAGGCCTACCTTGAGGTGGCGTTCTATAGTACCATCCTTAGATAGCTTG
>NC_046658.1:14825118-14826743 GCF_010883055.1 Belonocnema kinseyi
ACAAACCTTTATGGATATTCATCAATTAAAACAGTATAAGGACATTAATAATATAAATGAGAGATATCTGGATCTAGCCATCTCGTCATGTCCATGTGAAGTTACAGCTAATGTTTTGCCTATTTTGCCTGCAGATAAGCACCAAAATCCCCTTACTATTAAATTTGAAGCTTCGTTGCCTTCTTTGTCAGTTAATAACAGATTCAGTATCAACCCGTCAACAAAAAGATATAAATTAAAAACTGGTGATTATGGGAAACTTGATGTTACTACACTCGGCACTATATTCCAATGTTAATAATTTAAATAAAGTTTCAAGGATACCTGGTATCATGTTCTTCGAAGGTAATGAAATTAAGAATCCGCAGTATATTACCGACTCTTTTTTTATCCTGTTCTCTAATGTATATAAATTATCCTCAATTATACCTAACGGGATATCTAAGAACTCACATAAGTTCCTAGGTGATTTCCTTAGCGTTTTACGTGAACAAGTAACACTCATGTTACAGGCAATGCCAAACAAATTTACTTCGGGACCTGATAGAATTCTGAGTCTCCTGCTGAAAGAATGTGCAAAAGAACGCACGGAACCTCTATCTTATATCTACAATATGTCTCTTTCATGCGAGATATTTCCGGATGCCTGGAAACTATCTAAAGTGTGCCCTGTGTTCAAAAGGAGAGATAAATATCTTGTAGATAATTATCGACCAATTGCACTGTTAAGTAATTTTTCTAAGGTCTTCGAAAAAATAATAAGTGAGTTGATCTAGTCTTATGTGACTCCTCTTATCAACAACTCAACATGACTTTGTTCCACAAAGGTCGACCATTTCTAATCTAACTACATTCCTTTAGACCATCGAAACTCTTTTAATTGACCACAGGCAGGTAGACGTAGTTTATACTGATATTACCAGGGCCTTCGACTGAGTTGACCATGGAAAAATCTTAAGTAAATTCTAAGAATTAGGCGCACCAGATAAACTATTGAAACTATTGCATTCCTTCTTATGTAATCGTTCAATGGTAGTTCAGTACAACGGTTACACTTCTTTCTCCTTCACACGTACCTATGGAGTTCCCCAAGGATCTAACCTCGGCCCTCTACTCTTGATTATAGTAATGAATGATGCTGATGCTGTGATCAAACACTTTTGCTTATTTTAGGCTGATGACGCTAAATTATGCAAACCAGTAGACTGCTTGCAGGATTGTGCTGAATTACAATTGGACATCACCAATTTTATTGATTGGTGTAAAAGCAATAAGCTAGATATTAATCCTCGAAAATGTAATGTTATGTCTATCTCAAGAAAAACTGATTTAATTGAGTTCGAGTACAAATTAAATGATCTGGTCATAAACAGAGTGAAAGTAGTGCGTGATCTTGGTATATATTTTAGCGTAACATTAAAAGTAAATATTCAGGTAGAGAAAATGGTCCGTGAAGCTAATCGATCATTGGGCTTTTTATTTAGAATTTCTCGCAACTTCAAACAAGAATCTACGTTAAGAACTCTATACGAGGGTGGATTGATAAGTTTCCGGCCTGACCAAGAAAAACAACGTTTTTAAGAATTTTTTTTTTATTTCTCAACATAATCTCCTCCAAGGCTGAT
>NC_046658.1:14826843-14831286 GCF_010883055.1 Belonocnema kinseyi
CACTCCTACGGCATTCACCTTAATATCGCTCCTGTAAATGCTCCTAGGGAAATTGAGTCAATTGTCGAGAATGGGAAGTGCCGTATATACTGGAACTTTATACTCTCGACAATTGTTTCTGTTGCTCACTCAAGGCCTGTCATGGTTCTTCTTGACTTCGAGAAGCGAACCATGTTCGTTATCGAATTTTCGGCACCAGCTGACAAAAACATTATAGCCAAGGAGAATGAAAAGAAAGAGAGGTATCGAGACCTTGTAAGGGAGTTGGAACGATTGTACCCGGAATATTATGTTAAACTGATCGTCCTTATCATCGGCGCTCTTGGAGGTGCCAAGCTTTCACTTGCTAATAGCCTAAAAAGCATCCCTGCGTGTAAACAATATGCTAGAACACTTGCGGGAAAATGCAGAAGGCGGTTGTCCTTGGGTCGCTCCGTGTTCTTAGGGTCCACGAGGCTTTTGCTGGATCGTCGTATTGATTCCTTTACAGACTGTAACCACCTATCTCACGGTTATGAGACGTGGTTATGGCTGAAATTTTACCGCGATTACGCTGGAAGCGGGTGCTATTTTTCAGATTAGCACCCGCTCCCGGCGAAATCCTGCGGTTGTCCTTATGACAAATTTTTAATTATATATATATGGTAATTTCGTTAATATATCCGGAGTTAAAGGTAGCCTTCACGGCGATAAGTACCCCGCCCCCTTCTGTCTAACCTGTTACGCGATAAACATTAAACAGATCCAGATCAAAAATTTCAGAGCTATTTACATTGCTTTTTAACTAAGTTTCGGTGAATAAATCAAGATCTATGCTATGTGAATAATTAAACGTATTGTTTACCTTACTAGAGTTATGAACTAATTTACATTCTGAGAGGCCTGGGGAGTTATTTTGTTCTTCGTTATAATTTTGAATTTCCTGTGAATTTTGCTGATGTCTGATTCTCCTCTGCTGCGGCGTTCCTGAAGAGTTCTTTGCACCTCTTTGTATCGCTCCCTGTGTAGAGGAGTGCTGTCCTGGGCTAATACTATTTTCTCCTCGGAGTTTAATTCTTGAGGACCAGATCTCGCTCTCTTCCAGTATTCCTGAAGCATCGTTCTCACATCCATGTGTTTGTGAAACGAAATTATGATAGGTCGAGGCAGATGAGAGTTCTGTTGATATTTACCAATTATTGTTATCTTCATAATTGAATTAGGGTCATGTGAATTAAGAAATGACGAGAGATAGTCATTCACCTTAATAGTGTCTGATTTTAATAGCTCAGAAGGGGTTACATTACCGGAACTGTCCTCTTCGATGCATCCATACATAACAATATTAGTCTCCCGTACCATTCTTTCAGACATCTCAGTTAATCAACGAGCACCGATAGAGTTCTCCAAGTCCTGGTCCAGGGAATGATGCAGGGTGCCAGCATCTTGAATGTCTGGTGCCTTCGTTTCTAGAGAGTCAATTCTTTCCAAGGCATCGTTTATTTTTCCAAAATAATCATCAATTTTCGAAGAAACTATTTTAATTTGAGATGATATAAATTCGTCGGAGTCTTTTTTCCACTTCAGACGTTGCTCCTGCAGGATCTTAACTAGATCCTCTGATGTAATAGCAGTGATTGGACTGGATGAGGGGGATCTTTTTGGCTTGAATCCGCAGCATTTTCTATTTCCTGAACTAGGGGTAGTAGCTAGCTTTACACAGCTGGGGTGATAAAAAACTCCACAAGGACATGAAGCATCCTCAATAATGTTCGAATTACACTGTTTACAAAATCTGTCCGGCATTTTGATAATACAAAACCGTCCAAAATTCAAGTATAGTAAATATAGTCAGGAAAGGTATCGTGACACCGGTGACTCACTTTGTGTATGATAAGATTCGTATAGAAATTCACAAACACATTGATAATTTGAATCACTGACACAAGTTAAAGATACGCTACGTCAAACTAAAACGTGAACATCTTCAGAAAATTAAAATTAGTGCAATTAACCATAAGTTATCAACCGAAAAAGTTCACTTAACCAATTAGAGGCACTATTCTCACACGATAACGACAGCTACAGTCAATCACAGCCAAATGTATGAACCAAATTAAGCAAAACTCGGAGAGCGACACACTAGCCGATGTTCAGCCTACGCCATTAGTACTACTCTATTAGTTTATAACAATTATATTCGAAAACCCACTAATTATTTATTTTGCTAAGATTTTTTGACATATATTTTTATAAAGAACGAAATTAATTGTATTATTTATTTACAGATAAAAAATAATAAGTGAAAAATGACTCGTTTCGTCTTTTTGTTTGTTTATGTAAAAAACAGAAAACTAAGGAAAAAGCAGTGGTGAGCTGGTAGGACGAGTAAAGACTAATCGATCTGACGACGGCAAACGTGTCGTCAGGCCTTCGGAACACCTCGGGTGGTTCCGCCATGATTCAGCGCGGCCCAGCACCCTTTACGTGCGGGGTCTCCGAGCTGAATTTGTTGTAACTATTCTGTTACACCTCCCCTCCCCCGCGGGGGTTTGGATATATGGCTGAAATTTTGTTCGAGTTCTTTGTCGAGATCTTGTATTGTTTGGGAGTCTATGTGTATGCCTAGTTCCCAAGTGTCATAAATTATGTAAATTTGTTTCGGTATCAGTCTGTTACAACATTCATAGTTCTCTAGATTTTTCTTGAAGTTATTTTTTACACAATTGGTGTTTTCCCTGATTCTCTGCTGCCATTTGTCCTCCATTGTTTTTGGATTCCTGTAACAAATATATAAAAAAAAGAAGATTTGTCGTGTGGTGTCCTAATTGAGTCAATGTGGGGTTTCTATCATTACGTTATTTATTATCTCTTTTTCTCTTTTCTTTTTCGAATCGCCATTCTGCCTCGATGATTCGTTGTTCTTCCGTCTTTTCTATTTATTTCTTCCGTCTTTTCTATTTATTTCTTCCATGTGTTTTACCTCGTTTTCTTATATTACCCGTAGTGTTGTTGCCCAGAATTGATTTCGCTCTTGTTCTCTTCTTATCTCTCGTCTTTTTTGGGTTTCTTCTTCTCTTTTTAGCTCCGTTAGTCGTTTTTCGAATTCTCTATGTAAATTGACACTATGCTAATAAGCTTTCTGTTCGAACTCTAAGGTTAGTTTCCATATTTCTTCGTTGAGTTGGTAGTCAATGTTTTTCTCTCATTTTGGTTTTTGTTGTTCTGGCATTCCATAGCCTTCGCTGTAATTTTTTTCCGGTTTGAATAGTTGGGTCGTCTCACCCCTGATGGCTCCTTCTTCTTCCGGCTCTTCTCCACCCACAGCTCCCTCTTTTTGTATACATTGGGTCTCACTGATGGTGGTATTCTTGAGAAGTCTTCTCACGTGGCGGTGTGGGTGGTACTTTATTTCTTTTTCTGGTAGCCCAAACCATTCTTAGGCGAAGCCATTTAATAGCTTGGCAGGATTGTGGGTGGTCTGTCATCGTTCGTTCGAAGATGGAGTTCTGACTGTAAGAGCAGTTACTTCTGGATTCCATTCTCTAGAAGGTAAAAAATTCGTACTGTCTAAATTGTTTATTAAATTCTAGTAAGTCGATTTGGTATTTTGATTGTTCGAGTTTTAGAGTCAGTTTTTATTCTTAATGCTATTGATCCTTTGCCATTTGCCATTTTTAGTGAAAGTATCTTAACCTAAGTTTTCTAGTATTTAATGCTTCTATTTGTCAGTATTTGTACTAGCGTTTTCTAATTTGAAATCATTTACCTTCCATTCTCCAATACTTTTTCCTTTAAGTTTCTTTAATTCATATATAGTTTGGGAAACTTTTTTCTTAATAATAAATGGGCCTTTCTATTGGTTCTATAACTGACCTGATTTTTTATCTGCTTTATTTGACAGTCTGGTTGGTCCTTTTTTAGTACCCTATCTCCTATTTTAAATTCTACTGGTCTTCTTCTTAAATTGTATCCATTAGCTTGTCTTTTGTTTGCTTTACCTACATTTTTCTGAACTTCTTTTATTATTTGTAATTTTCTTAGTCTATCTTAGTCTATCCCATGTGGAATGATCGATATCTATGTAGGTTTTAATAATTTGTTTAATTGTCCTATTGTAACGCTCGGTTGGGTTGGCTTGTGGGTAATATTCAGGCGTTTTAGTGTGTCGAAGTTTCCTGGAAGTTCTCTTACAGTTTTGTTGACAAATTCCGTGCCATTATCAGTGTGGAGAATCCTAGGTGTTCCCCAGCGTGAAATGACAAGTTTATGGGATTCTGACTCTATTGTTGTCCCAGTAGCTTTTCTTATCGAAATTATTTCAACCCATTTTGTAAAAAGATTTACAAAAACTAGTAAATATTGTTTTTTTTTCTTTTTTGAAATCGGTAATGAGCCCATGATGTCTGCAGCAGTCATGGTCCATTGTTCTTCAACGACTCTTTTCCCCCCCCGCGCGCGCGT
>NC_046658.1:14831386-14831642 GCF_010883055.1 Belonocnema kinseyi
GGGGGGGGGGGAGCATTTTTTGAAATATATAAAATCAAGTGGCCTAAAACGTATGGTGCGTATGAAAATCGACAGTTTTCGGCCATCGGTACCAAATTTCGCACATATATTCATTGAGCTCTAAAACAGGACGCAAGAATATGGGAGGGGGCAGACGGAGGGTTGGGACATATGGGGGGTACGTTCGCAGTTTTTGACCATTCGGCATCAGATTTATTTTATATATTCTTTGGGTTCCCGGACAGGCCTTAAGAGT
>NC_046658.1:14831652-14846337 GCF_010883055.1 Belonocnema kinseyi
GAAATATATCAAATGAACTGGTCTGAAACGTTTGCCGCTTTTGAAAATCCACATTTTTTGACAATCGGTATAAAATTTATTACACACATTCTTTGAGCTACCAGCCGAGTCGCAACAGTATGGGAATAGGGCGCAACTGGTTTATTTTAAAATACACCAAATAGACATAGCCATCTTACCTCTTTTAAGAGACAACAGTAGTAGAAAACAAAGTTGGACTTGTCTGGTCCACCAGAGTACATTCAATGCCCTGATCTCGCAGAGAAAAACTACGTACTCGGCCGTACAACTTTTTGTTCACCCACTGATAGTGACAGATTATTTTTTTTAACAAAAGAAACTTAAACTCAACGGAGGTCTGACACAGGTTGAGTAACAATCCTCATGATTTTCACCGTCAACCTCCAACCACCCAAGGAAGCGTTGCGCAGACGGCCCGTTTAGTGCTTCTGCTCCGTGTTAACCATGCCGATTCGCGCCGTAAACGAATTTTACCCATAGTATCCGCGCGCTCACGTATACGTCGCTGGAAGTTTCGCCCGCGCTTTTTCACGTATGTCAGCTGCGAGTACCTGCTGACTGCTTTGACTAATGGGCTGCGCTGTTACCGCCATGTTGAATATTAGCAGTCGCGGGTATTTTAAAGGCGGGAACCACATCCGCGCTTCACCCACGTTGTGCAATAATGCATTATTGCGCCCACGACTACCTGGTGCCATGTTGGCACCGCCAGCCCCCTTGTTGTTGTCCTTTAGATAAACTGTTACATACTATCAGGTGTATTAAAAAATATGATAGCTTTGAGAACTCCCTTCATGTATCTCGTCGGTTTTCCATAAAACATGCATAAAAAGGAATAAATAAAAGAAACTTATATTAAACTTGTCCCAAGAGAATTTAAATTTGCCTTTACAGTCTTTCTTAATGAAGTACTTGCAATTAAGCCAAAATACCAGTTTAATAACCGACAATAAGAAAAAGGATGTTCATGGTAAGTACTATTGTACTTTATTGTTGTTCTGCGAAATTAAAAATTGTGTAAAGAAAAAAATGCCTAATGAAAATACAATGAATAATAAAATAATATTACTAATAGTTACACAAAGAATGCGCATATTAAAGTTATATAATAAAGTTATATAATGACATTGAAAATTTTCCTCTATTTTTGTAGAAAAAACACAGAACGAGCCCAACAATTACTCTAAATTGTGCAAGTAAAGCAAAACTAGTTTCTGGTGGAAGTGTTCCTTCTCACGTCTTAGTTTTGGAGCCAAAAGGAAATGGTAATGCGAAAATGCTTAAAATATAAGTTAAATCAAAATTATTTTAAAGGGGCTTAGATACTTGAAAATAAAAGGAAAAAGAACCAATATATGTTTAGGGACGCCTACCCGGTAAGAAGGCTTGTATTAAAAAGGATTTAAAATTTTGAATCCCTATGAATGTCTTTTCTGTCTATCGTTTCTTATCCTAGTTAGAAGACGAAAATAATAAGATTCCATAACTTTTCAAAGCCAATCGGAGCTGCTGAACGTACCCTCAAATAAATTAAAAATAACGTTTTCGTTTGAAACATTAGAACACGCTCCAAAAGCATGAAATTTGCAACATATAGTAGGATTGTATACAAAAATACATCTCTATATCATGAAATACTAGTTTTATTCAAATATTACCAATTACAAAAATATAAAATAAAATAAAAAATTTTCATCACAGTCGTCTATGTGGAAATTAATCCTGAACTCGCAAAATGGCCGATTTTATATTTTAAAACGTTTTTTACCTTGTTATTAGAACATTTTTTAATGAAAATAGTGAAATGTGCTAAATTAAAAGGGATTATAATTTTCCAACTTCTTAGTTGTTTTGTGGTATCGAAAATCACTCATGAAAGTATCATCCCCGCTGGGTACAGAAAAGGACTCAATTTAAGATATAACTTCTACTGCTGTGGACATTCAAACCGATTGGACAAAAAGGGGATCCCGAAGTATTCAATATTTTTCATGTTACCATTGGATGCATGCAATTTTCCAATACTTTAAATGCACGCCTTCTTACCGGGTATGAAGTGTGTGAATAAATCTGTAATATATTGAAAGATACCGCGATAAATATGATTAATATTATTGTATTCTTCCAGGAGCAGTTTACTTTAAAGTTTTCATCCGAAGCACCTCTTCATGGAAATCAAGTGCTTGATAACCTTTAAACTCCGGCTGATGAGTCTCTGATTCTAAGTTTAAACATGTTTTATATTTTTATTATATTTTTTTTAATTCATAAAACAATAGCAAATTGAATTTTTTTAAGTGAAAGCTTCCAAAAATTATAAAAATCTAAATCTATAAAAATTTAAACATCAGGAATTAACGCAAAAACTGACGAGACGAACTTTTCTTACATCAAAACATAAATTCATATATAATTATTTTAGATTTAAATTTTCTTTTTTGATTTTATAAAAAATTTTCCAATCATGTTTTACATTAAATCGTAATTTTTTATATAATACAAATTTAGATTTCTAGAATTCAGGAGTTTTTAGTTTAAACTATCCAATTTAGTTTTCAATTTCAAATTGTGAAACTTTAATCGTTTCGAACTCAAATGTATCACTATTCATAAGTTTTCACTTTTGAGTTATTCAATTTTGAATGCCTTTCATTAGAAATGATATAATTTGTTTCTCTTTGGAGTTTAAACGATCTATTTTTTAAATTTCTAATCAGAAAAATTCTATTTATAACGTTTTGAAATTGTCCTCTTTTGAGATTTTAATCTGAATTCATTCATTTTAGAAATTCTATGATGTATTACATCTTATATTTATGTATTAATATATTTTTTATAAACAGAAACTAAGTGTTCTCCATACGAAACCTTCTTCTGATGGGGCTTCGATTGCTAAATGTACTTCACGTACTGCTGTCACAGTAAACAATAATGAACTTGAAAAGTTATTCCTTAAGCAACAAAAGTTAATCATTAACTTAAAGAAAAGATTGCGCCAAGTTAGAAAAGAGAAAAAAGAATTAGAAAGGAATCAGCACGCTGTCTACAAAACTATATTGAATCGTTTATTTACACAGGATCAAATAATAAATTTGATCAGACAAATGGGAGCTGAGAAAAAACCAAAACCAAAGAAATGTTCGAATAGCACCATTAAGAAAGCTTTACGCTTCAAGTTTACGTGTAGTAATACCGGATATGGCGAGCTATTGAGACTAGGTTTGTCGTTCCCACATCGTAGAATGTTGAACAGAAAGTATGAACATATTCAACTTAAACCTGGGATTTCTGACGAAATGTTCGAATTTCTCGAGGAAAAAGTTGCACACTTTTTGAACGCCACTGATAAGGAGTGATGAGTAGCACTTGATGAGGTTGCAATCGAGGAAGTTCAAATATTCGATGCTCAAACAAAATAATATATTTCCTACGAATTCAAAACTCCAGTATTTTGTATTACAGTTTGTAATGTAATTTAGGCTCCTATAACTTTCAAAGCAAGAAATTTAAAAAGAATTATATTTCTTATAACACATCCACGTATTTACTAAATTTCATACAAAATGAAGTTAGCTTCATTCTTAACGGTAACGAAAAGATAGCCTATTATTCGTAGAACCCATCAATATATAATTGGATAAATTAAAAAGTTTTTTAATTATTCCAACAGGAACGACATGAAAGATTGGATATTCGTTGTCAGCTATTCTATTATTACACATTCTATGATCAAATTTTATCCTGCGAAGATAAAGGTAATTCAATTACAAACAGATCACGTACCTTATAATTAAACAAACTTTGAAAATAATGCGCACAAGATTTAATTATAAATGTTAATCATGTGAAAGCATTGAGGGGCAGTTACCGTCTTCGATGCGCTCTTGTTATTAAAAATACATAAATACTTTCATCCTCTTTTTTGTGTAAGCACGTTTTTTCTTCGGATTTTTTGGGCCTAGTTTAGACATATTTTTTAATTCTATGCATAATTAGTTAGTGGTTTACTCCCACGTAATTTTTTTATTCGTGTTGGATGGACTTTAATTTACTTCCTGCGGCATAAAGCATTTTTCTAATTTTATTTGTGTATGGGAAGTATGTATTATCATAGAAACTGAATAAAAAGTATTTAGGGTTAGCTACCCCCATTGATTAAAAAAAATGTTGGCGAAATACGTCAACTTTATTTTTGTCTCATGTGCAAAATACATTTTTATAAACATTTTTTTCCTAATAATTTAACAATTTTCAGCGTATTTGGAAATATGTATGGGTGGTTTACCCCCGCGTGATTTTTTATTTATATTGGATGGACTTTATTTCACTTCCTTCTTTATAAAAATATCTTCCTAATTTTCTTTGTGTATGGAAAGTATTTATTATCATAGACACAAAATAAAAAGAGTTTAGGGGTAGCTACCCCCATTAATTGTTTTTTAAATTTGTTGTCGAAAACCAACTTTCTTTTTGTCTCGAGTGCAAAATATATATTTTTCAAGATTTTTTCTCTTATGAATTGGGCAATTTCAAGCATATTTAAAAATATGTAGGGCACGTGGAAGGTGATGTTCGTTGTCACTCGATATTTTCCAGATGAGATAGTAAATCTAGTTTTCCAAGTAGGCATCAATTTTTCTATGCATCTCACTATGTGTAGATGAACCTTCAAGCTTGCCAACAGACAGCTGATGAAAGGAGGCGCTGATGCTTTTCTTTGCTCATAGGAGTATAGTGCTTTCTAACACCAGACTCTGAGGAATGGGCGTTTCCGACTTGAAATATGATTTGAATATGAGGGCCAGATGTTGATGTCCGCTAAAAAACACCTTGCGTTTTGGACCAACATCTTATAAAATTAACTTAATTCTTTTCCTGGACTTTCGTCATTTTAGACACATTTGCCATTTAAGAATTTGCCGCGCTTCGATGACGCAACTAGTGACAAAAATAAGTACTATAGAATAATAGCGAGTCGATGAGGGAACCACCGAGTTCAGTTATCGCCGAGACGACAGTACGTAACGAACGATTTTTCTCCCGCGCTGCGGCATATGTAGCGGGTGAGTCTGGCCTGAGCTGCCGAACCGCGATCGCATCTCTATGTGCCGTACACGTTTTTCGGGTTTTGTGTTCCTCGTCGAAACCGATTCCTTTTGTGACGTTTAATTTAATAAAAAATAAAGAGCCTTCCTCTTTGAGTGGTGAGTCTGGTGTTTTCCTTGTTGGTTACCACCCTGAACCGGAAAATTGGACAAACTTAGCAGCCTCGCCTTGGAGATTCCGCCGGTCCACCACAGGAGTTGGTTTTAAGTGATCACAGGTAACCTTATCATCGACTTAATCCAGTTCTTTTACAAGGATCGAGGTTCTTTTTTCTCTCCTACTGTTCTTTCAGAAGGATCGAGGTTCTCAATCATTCAAACCTACCGTCCTACGGTTCTTTCTCAGGACGAGGTGTTTTTTTATTCTTTCTCATCTATTACCCTACGGTTCTTTCTTACGATCGAGGTTCTTCTTATTGTTTCTAATTAATAAACCTACGGTTCTTTTACAAGGATAGGGGTTCTAAAACTACTAGTTTCCGTTCCCGCGATTCCTACTCGGGTATAGAACTTCATATTCCAACTTACGCTCCGAAATTAAACTGTTGTTCCTTCACTTTTCGAGTAGGCAATCAAAAAGGGCACAAATTTCTACATCGGAGTTATCTCTGAATGCAGATGGAGCCGGCCAAAAAGAAACCGAGTCTTCATAAGAGAAGAAGTCAGAAACGCCGGAAGGCGTTTGAACAGCAACGGGACGCTCTACCCGGAGTACAGGTGACTATTCCGTCAGGACGGAAAAGGAAGCGGGCCCGACCGGGCTGTCCCGAGGCGAACAAGACGGCTTCCCAAGAGAAGGTCCTTCGTTCACCCATTTCAGGGGCGGACATAACTTTCAATGAAGTTAAGGCTGTTGTTAGTAGCCAAAAAGAGAATCGTACTTGAACCGATAGGGGGCGTCATCACAAAAGGGTGACATATACAGATCAGGAGCTACATCCTTACCCAGTTTCTCACAGTCCTCCCCAGTTACCCCCACCATGGGCTTTCCCAAAAACAGCGGGCCCTGAGGGTGGATTTCGGCCATAAAGAAAAACGAGCCTCCGTATCACCACAACGTGGATACCAGATCACCGACCTCAGGGCCCCCAGCAGAGACCGAAGAGGTTTAAGTCAGTTGTCGTACGATTTACGAAAAGATCATCGGATCCAGAATGTCCACAATGGCGACCCTTCTCTTGTTTTAAAAGATTGACCCCTTGAACCTTTCTGCGGTGTCAATGTTGGTGTGTAGAAGTAAAATTCTTCACCAAAATTACTTGATACCATCTGGTCCTGCAGCGGAAAATTTCTTCGTACTCCTAAGTGCTTTTTTCACCTCTTCAGCAGAAATTGAAGGATATTCCTCCTCAGATGCTAAGTTTGTCGCAAAATTCTTCAAAGCGGATGATTTTATTAGTATCTTTCAACTCCAGCGTTTTCGGAATCTCTTATAACTCTCTGCAAAAAGTATCTACCTCTTTGGGCTTGGGTGGATTTTGACTTAAGCAGGGGGTATGCTGAAGAGGTGCGATGGGTCGGCGAGAAACTGCTGATTCACCCTGATCTGTCTCTGCCTCCTGTATTCTCCTTATTGCGGCAGATAACCTCCGTACTTTGTCAACAATATGCTACTTGATTTTATCCAACTTTGACTTGTTCAGTGTATGATTGAAGGTCCTCAGTTCTTAGGCGGACTTTCAAACCCTTTCTGTGAACGGTCTACAAGATGTTATGTAGTCAATCACTCACTGAACGTGGAACGAATTCTGTTTTGCCCATTTAATCTTCTTGTCAGTTAATGTAAGCGTCTTTTGGTCTTTTAATGTATCTTCGGTTTTAACCTTTGATTTGAATCAGCTAAAGCTCTCGCAGCACCATAAAATGAATAACACTGGCGACAAGAAATTTTACCAGAAACCCGAGTATACTTTCCCGAAGGTTTTTGCCATGCTCAATCCAAATCCGAGGTCAGAATTTTTTTGGTGGCTCAGGTTTTCGAGATATC
Source organism: Belonocnema kinseyi (assembly GCF_010883055.1). Lineage (NCBI taxonomy): Eukaryota > Metazoa > Arthropoda > Insecta > Hymenoptera > Cynipidae > Belonocnema > Belonocnema kinseyi. The sequence continues at coordinate 14,838,766 of NC_046658.1, forward strand.
CTAAACTAAATTTGCGAAAAACGCGATATTGTCCTATATTTGAGGTTTTGGAGCATCGCGAACTTTTTTCTTAAAAAAAAATATATAAAACACCTTAAAGCATATGCCTTGTTTTTCTAAATGGCGTTAAGTTTGTTCAAATATCTTTTTTTCACTAAGATACTGCATTTTGAAAATATTGAATTTCATGAATTTTTCATAGGTTAAATACTCGTTCCCATAACGAAATCCCAAGTCCACAAATCACATGCTCCACACCCACACACTCCAAGCGCAAAAATACCCCAAACCCAAAATACCCCAAGTCCACAAACCTCGAGCTCACAAAACCCAAGCCCACGCCTCTGATGCCCACACAAACCCTGATCTAACAAATCCCGAGCTCACAAACCCCAAACCTTGAGCTTGGGGTTTGTGCGCTTGGGGTGTGTGAGCTTGAGAGTTTCGGGCTTGTCCTATCTTTCCTCCCTTAAATATTCGTTGTAAGTTATGGGAACGAGTATTTAACCTTTGAAAAATTCGTGAAATTCGATATTTTCAAAATTGAGAATCTTGTGCCGTTCGCAACCGTAGCCAATGAAAGCGCCCGCTAAAGCAACGAGGCCTGTCAGCTGTTTCTCGAGATTGCTACACGTCACTCCCGTCACTTTAATCTATGAACCGCGCATGCGTGTAAGCTGAATCAGCGCAGTTTGAGCTGCACCGGTCAGCCAAGAACCGGCAAACCACACCGAGAACAGCTAGTCTGAATTGGCCTGGAGAGCGCCTCGTGAAGGCAGTAACGGGAGCTGCAGGAATTGTGGTTGGTGAAGCATCCCGCCACAAAGCCATCTTCGGAAAACTACGCCCCCGTTAACTGATACCAACTTTAAAAAGCAAAGAAGATTTTTCCGTGGCCTAAGTACTAAGAATTTTTTTGGAATGTGACTACGATTTTGAGATATGTTATGGAGATATGTTAAGGTTCAGCTAACTTCACTTCGGTGAAAGCTGATGTGAAAACAATGGACCAAATACATGAAATAAAACTTTATTTTTGTAATTAATAATAATTATTATCATTTCATTCTTTCATTAAATAGTAATTAAAAAATGAAAACTACCTTTCAAATACAGTTAGATAGAAAACATTTGTTAGAAAAAGAGCAGTTAACAAAGTAAAGTTTCATGGTGACTGAAGTAAAAATACCTAAATTACGTTTCAAATTGGAGGAAAATCAACAGTCCGTTGATAATAAATAATAAATATAAATAATAATAATAATCCCCCCCCCCCCCGATTGGTATGGACTTTAAATTGGACAAGGTTGCCAAAATTCATCTGAAAAAAGGAAAGATGATTGGCGCTCCCAAGGATCCTGAGCTTGTAAATTTACAAGAAAACTATTTGGATTAAAAAATTAAGTGCTTGTCCTTTTTTGTACAATTCAATTTGTTCATGGAGTAAGCTAAGGCTTTCTACCCGCTGACTCTTTTCTATGTTGCTTTGTAAATTTAAAAGAACTGTTAACTATGTTAATTATTTTAATTAACTATGTATGTAATTTGATTACAGCAAACCGTGACTCCAATCTGATTCCCCTAAAAATGGCTGAAAATATTTCAAAATATAAAAATATTGTGAAAATCCTTTAGAACATGCATTAGTTGTAACAGAAACCGTTTGATTCATGACGAGTATTATTGTATAGTCGACTACAGTTGTCTTGAAACAGTCACTTAAGTGGGTGTATCGGATAAGACAAGAAAGAAAGCCATCATTTGTATTGGATGAAACGTGTCGTATGGGTCACAATTGTGCTATTCCACATTGCAAAGATCACAATTGTTGATGTTATCAATTTCCTTATTCATAGTTTCTGATAAAGCAATTTATGAAAAAATAAATGCTTATTTATTATATATTCTTTTGTTTATTAGAAAAAATATGTTAGGAATTACAGGAAAAACAAATTTGTATCAAGGCTGAGCAGCCTTGATATAAGCAACTGTTTTTCAGCTCGACACTGTTTGCCACCTGTTAGCAGCGATGCAGCTGTTAAAACGTATGAACTATCAAAATAAACTGAAAAGTATACTCGGAGCTGAAAGAGTGAGTTTTTTTTTCAATAAAAAATTTTTTTTTTCGGTGCCAAAAGACAGTTTGAAAAGAATGTCTGTTCATGATTTTCTTTTTTGCTTACTGGTTTTTAAAACAGAGATCCTGGGTGAGAGGGTTATATAAAATTAATTGTTGAATTTCGGCCTATTTGCATTCATATTATATACATTAAATTATATGCCCAATTTTCTTTTTTTTAGGCTATACCCATTCTTACTTTTTGCCTTGGCACATGGCAGGTTCGAAGGCGCAAATGGAAGTTCAGCTTGATGGAAGAAGTGAACAGCAAATTCTACCTGGAGCCCAGTGATCTACCTACTGAGTAAACATACTTTATATTTTTAAAGGCATAGGCGAATATCCCCCTAGGATGTCACACTTTTTAATTAGTACACATTCCCTAAACGCTTTTTTCCCTGGTACTTTTTCAAAATAAGTGAACTTTTATATTAGTTAGGCTTTCCGTTGCGTAGTAAAAGCGAAAATCAAGCCCGAAATGTACGAATAGTACTTTAACGAAATATCTACGCCCTATTACCAATGCTTTTCTGATTGTATATTGTAGATAAGTCTCAGTAGTATATGTGCAATTTATTGCAACAAAAAACGAATACGCAAAAAAACGCATTACTTGTGAAATAATGAACAAATGTTTGTTTTCCAACATAGAATCGTCTGTGAAAAGTATTTACTTCAATATTATTTAATTGATAAATCATGATTATATTGATTGCGATTTACAAGTTCTTGTAAAGTCGATGGAAATCGTCTCGAAGAAAAAGCGAAAAGTAATACAATTTGATGAATATAAAAATAGTTCCACTGAGTTCCACCTTGGAATTTAGTTTAAGATAATGATTAGGCTTTTTCCTAATAGATATAAAAAAAAACTAGCTGCGGATAGCTGCGGTTTTGAGTTCAATCTAATTTTTTATTTTAATCTGCGTATAAGTCCATAACGTGAAAAAATGAAAACTTCAAGCCCCTGTATATGTGCAACCGGTTTAGTGAAATATTATATGCTCATTAGGGCTATAATTCATCCAAGTTTCAACCCGATAAAAAAAAAATAATTTAAGGTGGGTTCACTTGACTTATTCTTCCCCATATGTTTATTTAAAAAAATAATTTCTACTTTATATTTATGCAAACCTAATCTAACCTTAACCTAAACTTACTACTACTGAACAATGACCCTTAGCATTGATATGCTTACTTATCCGTTATTGTTGTAATCATAACATTTTCATTACAAAATATTTTCCGTACATTTTTAGAAGCTGCACGTGACAGTAAGAATTACTCAATGACCAGGAGGGAAATATTACATCTCGTGAAATCCAAATCACGTCTTAGCCCATAAAAAAATTCTCAGACATTATAGAAAAAAATCTTTCTGAAAATGTGAGCATCGTTTACAAGATGTCGGACATCATGAAAAATAATATCAAAGTATTGCTCACTACAATTTTAAGCTAATGGCATGATGCTATTCGGAAGGAGAGTATGCAGTCATACTCTAAGTTGATTATAAACGAGTGCGGAATTTTATCCACATTCAGCTTTTTTCTCATATTTTTGTAGGATGTACCCTACTATATCAATTATTTGTCCAATTTTGTAATCTTTCGTCACTTACTCTAAAGCTTCAGATGAAAAAAATTCTATACAAGAAGACGGTCAAATCAAATGTTTGTTAATAAAACCATGTAGAGATCAGGACTTTTTTGGGCCTTCATAAAGTTTCGCCACATTGAATACATCGTTTCTTTTATTTTGGCATCGGATTCGTACTCAGCGAGCTCAAAAACTCCCCTATATTAATTTTGAAAATAATCAAAAGTTTATTTAGCATAATCGCCCGCCATATTGGATCTGCATTTTTTTTCTTAGTTTTGGACATCGGATTTATAATTAGCGTCTTTGAAAACCCCCTTATACCAATTCTTAAGAAAATTCGAAATTTATTTAGCACACTCGTTCATCATATTGGATCCGCCATTTTGTTTTCGGAATTTTTGACATCATATTCATAATCAATCAATTCATAATCAATCCAAAACTTATTTAGCATACTCGTCCGGTATATTGGATTCGCCATTTTGTTTTTGGAATTTTGACATCAGATTCGTAATCAGCGACCTCAACAATGCGTGAGTAAAGGAATTTGGCCCATTGTATGAAAATTTTATAACTTTAGCCACCTTTTTCCGGTTTTTGACCACCATGCGACGGGCTGAATTATGGTTTTTGTATGTCGGGACGGAAACGGAATCAGGGCCCTCGCTATTTTACGATGTCGAACCCTATCTAGAGGCATGTATGTTCTCCTTCATAGTAACACAAGAGGACTTAACAAGGAGTCCAGATGGTACCAAGGTACCAACGCCTGATGGTAGGCAGTCCCACCATACTCACGCAACACCAGGTGACTATTAATCGACACGCCGGGCCTAACTAGTACCAAAGTGACATGTAGGTGGCTGTCTTTCCCACAAGTAAAGGGAACGTTACCACAAGATATAAGAGGCACGAACCTCACAGTGAGCTACCAGGTTTCCTCAGTCCCATGCTGAGTAATTTTGATACACTGTGTTCAGTGGTGCAAAGTGAAGTGAAATACTACAGCGATCCAGGTTACCTCCATAAGCCGTCTAGCCGAGCCGATCTCCCAGACAAACAGCTACCTCCAGTATCCAGCAAAGAAACTGTGAGTTTTTAAACAAAATGTGGAATCTTGGGGAAGGGATCCTTCTACCTCTCGGATAGCACTAGTCCGCTGATAAGGCGTAGTTCTATCCATCACATCCTTCCTCCCACTCCACGGCGTACGAGCGTGTATCGCGGTGAAGGGGGTTGGTATTGTTCGCAAATTTAAAAGTGTCGGAATTCTGTTTTATTGGGCATCAGACCCCACTACCGTCTCTGCCTCCGAATGTTAGGGCCGCGAGAAGTTATACTATTTGAAAGCGTCTTTGTCCTCGTTTGATTAGGCCGCGTGAACGAGTATTGTCATCGATCATAATATGTGCCATACTTTTCCTTCGAGTGATTGAATCGCATGAACGTATATGGTTGTCAAATATTAATTAAGCTATTATGATCCTATCTGCCTTCGAATGTTAGGGCCGCGATAAATTTTATTGTCTAATAGGACGGCGAAAATTTCCATTTCTAGTCATATCTATGATTAAGTGGTTGTGAACTATGTTTGCTATCGAATGATAAGACCATATTTACCTATATTGTAATATTTGATTGATGAGGAAATTGCTATTAATATACTTAAATCGCATCAGCTTTGCGAGTATTAAGCCCAGAGAGATTCGTGTTGACGAAACGAGATTTTTTATATTTCCTACAGTTTTAAGTTATTCCATTTTCAGTTCACAGTTTATAATAAGCGTTATTAAACAGCATTTTTTTGGCTCTCTACAGTACAATAAGTAGCTCCAGGTGTCAGACGCCCTGAGCTAACAGGATATATTGTAAGCTACGACAAATAAAAGAATTTCTCTGTCAACTATTGTCCACTTCTTCAACCCTCGTGTCCTATAAGCATAAGATAAGTATTGTGATCAACGAAATTAGCTTCTCAAATGGTAAAATCTGTTTCAGTCCAGAGACTCTCTGAATTAGTCTTTTAATGGCTGAGTCGGAAATCTCAATGATGTAGATAAATTTGCTCTACATCGAAGGGTTCTAACCGGGCGTAGCACAGTGGATTGTATGACGTATGCAGTCATATATCACCTTAACTTATTCCCAAGGAGACGTTAAGAGACCCCCACCTTCTAGAGAGGTCGAAGGCTCCAATTAAGAAGTTCCAAGTGAATAAGACGCCTCTGCTGCTGAGTTGTGACTCAAACTCTTATCATATAATGTGGTGGGGTACAAACACGACAGAGGAAGAGATTTAATTAAATACATAGAGGGGACTGAGGTCGAGATGTTCAGTGGCGTTAATATTCCCCCATTCCAGAAAAAAGAGCAGTGAGGTTCTCGATTGAACTCTATGCTCGGAAGAAATGAGGTGCAAGGTAGTGTGCTGAAAAGCCCCCTACGAGGAGTCTCTCTCGGACCACAAATTTATGATATTCCAAGTAAGCCATTAGAAAGCTGACCATTTCGAGAATCAGGAATCCCAGGAATATACTTTTGGAGGGCCCTGTAAACATCATAATTTCCAATTCTATATTCTTACTTGTTATCTAAAATAGTACAAAAAATATTTACAATTTTTACACATATAGAGTAAATTTCAAATACTTAACATTTTTTTAAGTTTCAAAAACTTCCCGGCACCACAAAACTTTTTTTTTTAATTTGAAAAAGTTCCACTGATTTTTTTTCACTAAGAGAAAAAGTTGAGTAATTCAACTTTCAATGCTTGAGCGCCCCTAATTTACATGATTACAATATTGTAGGCTTTAAATATTTTTTGCTAAAAGCTTGAATAAATCAATTTTCTAATGTTAATTTTTGTCGAAGGCAAATAGTTGTGCAACTTGTAGTTAATAGTCAAAACACTTTTAAATTTAAACATCCAAATTGTAAAATTACAAATTTAAATGCAGGAACGCTATAGCATAGGCTATAAAGTTAAAAAAAATTTAATTCACAGCTTTTAAACTCTAAGAATTAAAATTTGTAATTCTTTTGTACAAAATTAAGAGTTTTATATTTAGAAGAATGAAAATTTAGCGGTTTAAAAATGAAACATTAAAAATTCTAATTACAAAATGGGAACGTAGGGGGGTAAATATTTTTTAATTTAATATGTTAAAAAGTATAAACTTTAATTTAAAGTCTGCATAACTGAAAAAACTTTCCATTTGTAACACAATATCATAATTCAAAATGTCGAAACAAAACAGTCAAAATTATTAATTAAATACTGATACATATTTAAAATGTAACTATTTCACTGAATAATAAAGTCAATTTTAAATCCTGTGAAATTAAAAAATTCCGAAAAAGCACTGAACACTGAATATTTTTAAATCAGCTTCTGAATTTGTCAAGTCCCTTGCTTAATTAATCTATAAAGAAAATAAAATAATTTGCTTAAAAAAAAACATGCGAGAACTAGTGATTCAAATTATAATTATTTTTAATTTCCTATCTAATGGTATTATTTAAATGAATAAACTATAGAATTTTAATTTAAAACTAGCGTAACCTTGTTTTATATTTTTGTATTAGTAATTGGGAATGCAGTGCTTCGCGCGTGCTGTAGCACGCTTATAATGTTGCCTTTTTAAATAATGAAGTATAGATTTAATGCGGATATTATAAGTATGAGTATTTATAAAAATTTAATAAAATTAAGTTGATCAGTCAAGGAATTCATAAATCATAGAAAATGTCATTTCTGTCAAAGAATTCATTAATTATAGAAAATGTCTTAGACTACAAATTGTTAACACTTTGGCACTCACCCATATACTTAAATAGTTCTTTTTTATTAT
>NC_046658.1:14846437-14863605 GCF_010883055.1 Belonocnema kinseyi
AGAAAAAGGTTATAAGGTTTAAAAAATGTTTAATAATAAAATTGTTACAGGCAGCCTGGGGCGCATCGAATTGATCGTAACGAATGACCCTTTCATTGTTATGAGATGCAGGCCAGTTACAAAATAAAGTGAAAAAAGATTCATGACAATCGGTTAATATTTGCAGTAATAATAGAAATGTTAAAGAGCACACGAAAGTATAACTAGATACACCATAGCGTGTCGAATCATGTGGAACGAACTATCCTTTCATTTACATGAGGTTCATGCCGGTTACGAATCCTAACATTTGAAAGAATGACTTGATTTAATTTTAATAACCAGAATTAGTTTATTCATATAATTGGAGGAAAGTGAAAAAAGATTACTGAAAATCGGTGAATAACTGCAGTAAGAATGGAAACGTTTAAGTGCATAAAAAGTGTATTTTTGACGCAAACTTGACACCTATCTTGATACCTACTCCCTCAATCTGAATAATAAGTACTAGATCAAAACTACTGATTAAGAAGTGTTATGAGACCTGAATAATAAACCTTACTAAATGAATTATCAGTTTGCCAGTTAACACCATGAGAAAAGCTTACTATACTACAGCAATTACTAAAAGTTATTTGTCAATAAAAATCATCATTTTCATCTTGTGCGCTTGAATGTCAAATAATTAACATTGAAATAAGATTTAATGAAAAATGGGGTTAAAAATGTAAGTGGTAAGAGTACTCCAAGAATAAAAATATTGTAATTATTGTATCATTTCATTATAATAAATAAAGTCAATTAAAAAGTTGACAAATATTTGAATTTTTGTTACAAACATTTTTTCTAGGATATCATTCTTTAAATTATTGTGGGATTGATAGTCACTATTTTTATAAACCAAAAGTAATCATAATTGTTATAAATAATTGTTCGCACCATTTTCGAATTTGTGGGTTTTTTTTCTCGTTCTGCTTTTACTTTATCATCTGAATTGATGTAGATATTCCTAAAAACTTATATGTTTGATTATATTTGTTAAAATACAGCAATTGTTGATTTTAAAGAAATTTTAATGCAAAAAAATTCTCTTCCAGGCCAAAAAGCCAAACTTTTATATTAACTTATTTAATTTGGTTACAGAATCAAAAATTGTTGTATTTTCACAAATATAATCGAACCGACGTCCTTTGCAAGAGTTTCTACATCAATTCCGATGATAAAGGAAAATCCTAAATTGAAGAACCACAAATTCCAAAATTTTCCAAAAGAATTGCTTATAAAAATATCACACAATAATGGCAAGTATTTCCAGACAAGAACAAATTTTTTCAACAAAAATTAGAATATTTTAAAACACTAGGCAGTCTGATAAGTCCCTGAAAAATGAAACACGGAGACGTTTTTTTGTCCAAAGTCGGTTTTATTTTTCAACATACTGTCCTTTTAGGTCGATACAGCGAGTCCAACGATTTTCTAACTTTTTGATACCGTCCGAAAAGTACTCGATCGGAAGGTCTCTAAAATACGCCTCAGTTTCAGCTATGAGCTCCTCATTTGAGTAAAACCGCTTACCGGTGAGCCATCTCTTCAGGTTAGGGAACAAGTAATAGTCACTGGGGGCCAGGTCTGGTGAATACGGTGGCTGAGGATCCAATTCGAAGCCGATTTCATGCAATTTTGCTTGTGCAACTAAGCATGAATGAACAGGCACATTGTCGTGATGATAAAGCGGTTTTTTCTTCAAATGCGGTCGTTTTTCGGCGATTTCGATTTTCAATCGGTCCAATAATGATGAATAGTATGCTCCGGTTATGGTTTTACCTTTTTCAAGATAGTCCACGAATATTATGCCATGTGCATCCCAAAATACGGAGGCCATAACCTTTCCGAACCATTGTTGCGTTTTTGGACGCTTCGGAGTACTTTGGCCCGGTGGAACCCACTGTTTTGCCTGTTGCGTTGACTCAGGATTGGAGTAGTGGATCCAGGTTTCATCCATGGTTATAAATCGGCGCAAAAACTCGGTCGGCTTACGCGAAAATAATGCCAAATTCTGCTGGGAAGTTGTCACACGAATTCGTTTTTGGTCCACTGTGAGCAAACGCGGCACCCATCGCACGCAGAGCTTCTTCATGCCCAAAACTGTATGCACGATATTGCCCATACGTTCCAGTGGTATGCCTACAGCATTAGCTACCTCTCTCATTTTCACTTTGGGATCATTCAACATCATATCATAGATTTTTTCGACATTTTCTGGTGTAGTGACCTCTTTTGTGCGCCCAGATCGTTCAGCATCAACTGTGCTCGTACGGCCACAACGAAACTCGGTAAACCACTTAACTTGTAAATGCGTAAACATAAATGACTGAAATTTTGACAGGCGTCATTTTAAGGTTCAAGCTCGACGAAAATGGTTCACATTAGTGAATAATAATTAATGCCATCTCTTAGAATTTTCAGGTACTTATCAGACTGACTAGTACATGAAAATTCCTTGCTACTTAGAATGAAATAATAGTAATTTTTTTGGGTTAATTTTACATATAAAAAGTTTATACAAATCTCTTTAACTTAGAATTCGAAGCAGCTTCAATGCAAAAAAATGATTTTTCCGCCCAAAGTTTTATATTTACCTATTTCATTTATTTACAAAATCAATCATTTTTGTACTTTGAGAAATACAATCAAACGTATATTAGTTTTAGGAATATGTAGAACAATTCAGATGATAAAGGAAAACTTGAAATAGAAAAACCCACAAATTCTAAATTCTTGCGAAAAATTGTTTACAATAATTACGATTGTTGTTTTATAAAAATTGTGACTAACAATCACACTTACAATAATTTAAAGCATTTTCATGGAAGAACACACTTGTTTTCCTCATACTTTGAGTAAGCTGATAATAAATAAATTGATTAAAATGCAAATATGTAATACCTACATGCGCTTTGAAATTTAGCGCAATTCCAATCAAAAATTACATATCGCAGCTAAATTCAAGGCTGTAGTCTTTTCTGAACGAAAAAATGCGTTTCCTTTCGTTCTACTGTATATCTGGCTTTTCTTTCGCATTTACTTTAAAATTTCTATTATTTCTACAAACATTAACCGATTTTCATGAATCTTTTTTTCACTGTCTTCAAATTATATTAATAAACTAATTATGTTAATTAAAATTGAATGAATTCATGCTTTCGTAATTTGTGTTTTTGTAACTGACCTGCATCTCATAACAATGAAAGGGCTATATGGCGCCAAGCGCTCGAAATCGGAGCCAGATATATCCATATAGCATTGAAAGCAAAGACGGCGATAAAATCAGTCTCTCGTATTAAAGTGTGGTAGACATTACGTCCGTCTCACAAAGCGCGCATCTCGCAACGACTGAAGGCTGAGTGCTCAATATTTAAAAATAACTTCAACACTCATTGTTTTAGGACAGAAGAGGTTATTAAATAGGATCAGTATCACGTTCGATTGTTCGAATCATATATATCGACCACTTCGCAAAATATTCGAACGTGAAGCGCTCAATATTTCGAATTAACTACAACACTCGCGGTTTCTGGGCAGCAATGGTTTTGAAGTAATGTCATAATTATGTGCAATTACCTCATTCATAGATATCTTCCTTTTCTCGTAATGGCGGAGCGCGAAGCGAAAAAGATTTTATCAAAACTGATGCATTTACTACTTTGAGTGGAGAAAGATTGCAACGTGAGCTGATTTTGATTGAAGGCAATACCAATTATAGAAATCCGCGCAACTTCAGAACGCAAAGCGTTCAATATTTGGAATTAAGTGCAACACTCACAGTTTCAGGACAGCAAATCTTCTAAGATAAGAATATTATCAAGTGCGTTTGAGTCAATCATATATACTTTCCACTTCTGGCAACGGCCGCACTTGATCTTGACCTCGCTTTATCACCGTTGCTGCACCGAAACAGTGAGTGTTGCAGTTATTTCAAAATATTGAGTCCTTCGCGTTCAAACATTGTGAGAAGTGGGCAATATATATGATTCGATTAATCGAACTTGATACTGACCTTATTTAATAATCTTTGCTGCCCTGAAACAGTAAGTCTTGTAGTTATTTTAAATATTGAGCGCTTTGCGTTCGAGCGTTGCGAGCAACAAGCTGTTTATGTGATTGGCATTACCGAAATTGATAATGACCTTATTCAGGCACTGTTGATGCCCTTAAATTGTGAATGTTGCAGTTTAGTCAAAATATTAAGCGCTTAACGTTCGGCCGTTGCGAGAAGTGGGCGATTTTTATGATTGGGATTGCCGCACTTGATACTGACCTCATTTAATACCTTTTTCTGCTTTGAAATAGTGAGTGTTGCGGTTCTTTTTAAATATTGAACACTTTGCGTTCGAATGTTGCGAGAAACGGGCTATTCATATGATTGACATTACCGCAATTGATACTCATGTTACTCAAGCACACTTGATGCCATTACATTATAAATCTTGCAAGTCAAAATATTGAGCGCTTAGCGTTCGGTCGTTGCGAGAAGCGCGCTCTGTAAGGCAGACGTAATGTTGACCACATTTTAATGCGAAATACTGATTTTGTCGTCGTTTTTCTTTCAATGCTATACGGATAATTCTTATGCTCTGATTTTGAGCGCTTGTCGCCGTATAGCGTTAAAACTATCTATTTTTTTTAAAAAATTTTTATGGCTATTTTATTGGGCCCTGTAAACCTACAAAATTACCAAGTTTCAACAAAATCCACCGAAAGACATTTTCTCACGCATTCTGTTCGAGGTCCTTTGCGACTGTAAAATAGAATCCCGTTTTAGAACTCTAATAAATCCTCTTAACTGCATGTGTTACTTCTTCGTGTGGTAAATCGAGTTCAGTTTCCTCGGTTTTTTATCCACAAAAATAAACATTTTTAAAAACTTAATTCGAAGATGCTTTAAAATATTCTAACGGACTTCCCCGAACTCTTTTTTCAGGGATAATAAAAAAATTTTATTGTACTAAATACAAATTTTATGCATCTGCACTATTTTGAGATTTTGAAGAGAAAATCTTTATTGTTGTAGGAAAAAACAGAGAGAATCTAACACTCATAAAATCGATACAATTTCCTTAGTATCACACACATTAATCAAATTTAGCAAAATTAAAATGTTTTGAATTAAACCACAAAAACGAGTCCGAAACGTCCGTTAGCATCTTCGCCATCATGTCCCAATTTTTTCAAACAAAATTTTTATTATTGTAGGAAAAAAGCCGAGGGAACCTAACAATGGTAAAATGGATAATTTTCTAAGTATCACATGCCCTTAAGGGGTGCGTTTGGTGTAGAGGGTAAAAAAAATAGATTTTTTTTAAATGGTCTAACGCTAGAGTTAGGTCTCCAGAATAGCCTCCTTGAGTATTTGCGGCTTTCTTGAGATCTTTTTATGCCATAGAACCATACAGCGCTTGCGCGTATGTGAGCACGGCAGCGCCAGACCCGTAGGCTGCCTTATTCACGACGCCGCGCAGCCAAAACAATTGTTTTCCATGCGTAGCTTTGATTATGCTAGATTCTTAAGACATAATACAAGATTCTATTGTACTATCGTAATAATAGGGCCTCTTGTAGCGACTAACTTCACACATCCGCGCCTGGCGAGTTTCCGAACTAACTAACTATGCTTTATCGCACTCTAGTCGGAGTCACCTCTCCGTCGGAACTCACCATGTACGCGTTCGCCTCGTGACTTCCTCTCTATTGGAATTCTCCCGGTTCGTCCCGCCACGTTCAGCTCCTGCGTTCGCGCCCCGCACCAAGCAGTTGTTAGCCGGCCGCCATAGCCTAAACTCGTATTTCCGAGACTCGATGCGTCTTGCATCTATAATTTTAAATAAGTGCTGTTGAGTGCAGGTTGTGTGCCATCCATCTTGAATCCTTTCACACTTGTGCTAGTAGGTGCACAACATGACCATGGAGTCAGATATTTAATAATTAATAACCACATCCATTACCTACAACTGGTGACCTCGACAAGGCTTCACGTTTTCTCCTCTAAAAATATTATATTTTAATTACCCATGAAAGGACTTGCCTCAACATCAGTGGAAATTGTTTCAAAATGATGCATGTACTATATGTTTTTTGGGTCGCTGAATACGAATCCATCCTCAGAATAACTCCAGCATGTCAGGATTTTGATTAGTTAGTTTTTTATGAATTTAAATTTAAGCAATGCACAGTTAAAAAATATACGCTCGAAACTATGTGTTTCAAGAAATTATCTTCTTCTGCGAATGAAATTATACATTTATCTGCATTTAATCTCGTATTTAATGAATTTAAGATTAAATTTTAAAGGTTTGAGGTTAGATATCTATGGATTAAAACCTCAACAAAGATATATTCTATAATATATTTCAAGACATCATCTTTGTCCCGTTAAAGAAATTATCTATCTTATACATTTTAGCTCGAGCTAAATCGATTTAAGGTTACGTTTGTGAGTCTGGGGTGCGTGAGTTTGCGGTATGTGGGATTGGGGGTTTGTGGGTTTGAGGTTTGTAGGTTTGAGCTGTGTTTGATATTTGTTGGTTTGGGATTTCTGGGTTCAAGGTATATGGGTTTGTAGACTATCTTGTAGGTCTGTAGCATGAGTTACTATAGGTTATTTTTGATGGTTTTTTTTTAATTTAATGAAAATCCTGACATGCTGGAATCATTCTGAGGATGGATTCATATTTAGCGACTCAAAAAACATATAGTACACCTAGTAAACTCTATGTAGACTCCCGAAAATATTTTTTAGTCCTGCGTTATTTTTGAACAATTTCCACTGATGTTCATGCAAGTCGTTATATGATTATTTAAAAAATATATATGGGTAGTTATAAAAATGCACTCATTGGTAATATTCAATAAAACATTTTTAGATAAGAATAAAAAATTTTTGTTATTATTTGATTAAAATCGTGGATATATGCGCGGATTGCTTCCTCAACCACTACATGAACAAGCTAATGTCGAAAATGAGGAAGCGACATTAAGATCAACCGCGGAAAGCAGGCACCTTCTGAGAGATGATAGTGATTTCAGGACAAGAAGGAACATTAACATACAGGTTCCTCCTAAGTCTCATGATCCGGCTGAAGTAGATGCCTCCCTTCGTGAGAATAGCTCGGAGGCGTCCGCCCTCTGGACCGTCAATTTTTAAGTTTATGGTGCAGCTAGAGCTTCGACTGATTCAAATCGAATGCTAAAACTGACGACGGATCAAAAGATAAAAAAACGCAGGCGTCCCTTGTTCAGTTTGTGATTAACTACAAAACATCTGGTAAATCGTTCACGGAAAGGGTTTGAAAGTTCGCCCAAGAACTAAGGACCATCAGTCACATAATGAGAAACCTATAGATACCTATATGGGGCATTATTCCCGAACTGCTGCAACTTTAAAAGTCATGTCTTCCGATTGCCTTCAAATTTTCAGAGTGGGTTTTCCTATATGATAGTATACCCACCAATTTATAGACTTTTACTACCATCCCTCCTCGAACTACAGGGGATGAAATTTGTATCCCTTGGGCAAAGCGGGTATTTTCAATTGGTCATAACTTAATTTCTACAAATAAGAATTGAATTTTCAATGAGTCATTCCTGTAGGGTTTTATGCTCTTTCATTCTGTGAAATCTGTTGTTTTTATCTTTTTAATTCTTATAAACAAATTGTCATTTAAGATGTTTATTTAACATTTTCTACTTTTCGGGCAGTTTTTATTTTTTAAAAGTATTTTTAAACGAAAGCTTGACTTTTTCCGATAAAAATATTGTTTGGCATTTTGAGACTGAAAATAGTCATGTAGTTATGTGAAGATATCCGAGAAAAACCCTTCCTCGCGCGCTCAGACAGGTTGGCCAGTCCCGCCAGGGTTTGGTTGTATGCATGATTCTCCAGCGAAGCTGCACTAAATTCTTCATTATTTATTTCATTCGCCTTTTTCGCGCATTGTTTGCTTCTCTGAACATGAGGCTTCTTGACTGTCTTCGGAAACAGATCATGTTCTGTTGTGAATGAAGTTTTTTTCAGTTGCAATTGTCCGTTCTTATTTTGAATAAATGCGTGGTATTTTAGAGTGCCGGGAATTGTAATTGTTTCAGTGAATCTAGTTTCTAGTTTTTTGGTCATCTCTATGTGATCTTCTTTCGGACTGAAAAGAATTACTATTTCCTTTAAAAGATTCTTAGCTTATTCGAATAACTTCATCGCAGTTAGGATTGAATTCTGTGCTGAGCATTGAAAGCTAGCTTTTTCCGCAAGTCTTTTCGAATTTCCATCAATCCCGTCCCCTGGACCTTTTCCATGTGCAGTTGCCTGCAAATGTGTTTCGGCAGAAATTCCAAAATCTTTTTTGTGATTTAAAAGATTTATGAAGGTATATTTTTTTCAAAATGCTGCGCAGCTCCGTCTGTCACATAATACATTTTTTTTAACAACGCTGCATTTCTTCTTAAGGTAATCGTTTATGAGATTTTGAAATGTGTACACAGCTATAGTGTCATGACTTAGCAATCTGAGATAATTGCTGTGCTAAATATGATTCAGTTCGTTTCCATCTTTGTAATAAATAACTACTGTAAATATAGTTGCTTGATTATTATTCCAATGGAAAGATTTTGCATCATTTTGAATGATGAAAACATAGTTTTCAGGAAAGTCAAGCAAAATTAAGTACTCTCCTTCTTTTAAATAATAGATCTTAAATTTTCGGTATACTGGTCCAAAAACTCTATTTATTAATAGACGTTTCGCCCTTCGGCGGAGATCCTCTTCAGTGAAATACAACTATATACATAGCCATGTAATAATACGATGTATATAGTCCTTGTTAACTTTATGAAGTGAATCTTGTCAAGTCAATGAAATAAAAACTGTTTGCTTATGATATAATTGTCAAATTAGTCAAAGTTAAAATAGCTAAAAAACAAGAAGTTACTTATAAAAATAAGAAGTTACTAGAAGAAGCTAAAAAATAAGAAGGTACTTTTTAAAACTATCAATGTCAGGACAAGATTCGCATTCGTTAAAATGACAAGCGTCAGTGGGTTCACTTCACATGATTTCTTCAAAGCAATCATGATAATCGGATAATTGTCTGTCAGTTCCTTCAGTTAAATGTTTAATATCAATCGCATTCAACATTAACTTCACGTTTTTATGATAAACGCAGACACAAACATTGTGAGTTCCACTTGCTCCAGCCAATGCACAGTGCTTTGGTGTTAGTTGTGCGAATTTTGAAAATCCAATCTTGACATTTTCATGTAGGGCTACAAATCTGGCATATAATTCTGAAGGATTGAACAGAATCAGTCTCTTCTGTACTTGCTCACGCGTACCGTCTAGTTTTATGGCTTATGAAATCTTTTTTTCCTGATATCTCTCGACTAGACTCGTCATCTTCGTAGAAGTTTATTATCCAATTTTCAGTTTCTTCTGCCAATTTTTGTCCTCGCTTGGCTTCCGGAATAGTCAAAACTCTACTTTTGGCAACTAACTCTTTCGCTTTTCTGATTTCACATTCAGATGCACGGAGTTCTCGCATGATTTGTCTGCGACTCCAAGACTTAGGCGTAAGGATGAGTAAACAAATCTTTTTTGAATATTTAGTGCCCTTCTGCGCTAATTTTTCTTTTATTTGATTGAGGACTTCGAGACCTGCTAAGTGATTTTCATTATTGCATACTTTTTTTTTCATTTCTCATTGGCAAGCAAAAATCTATGCCCTCGTTTATCTCTTCCTCTACATTAATACCAGGCTCCTCTATAACTCTGGATGGCTGTAAATTGAGAGTTCTACATTCTTTCCTACAAGCACCACATATTTTACTACCTTTCGGCAAATCAGGAAAAACTGTTTGCTGATTTTCCGTTAGAAGCCTCAGATCAATTCCGCTTACATGTTTCTCCTTACGGTAAGGATTTCAAAATCTGCTGCGAAAACTTTGCATCGAAGAGATGGTCAGCGCTAGATGATCATGAAAAGTCTTTAGGGATCTCACTTTGCTTCGAAAGCAGCGATTCGCAAAGAGACTGGAAAAAGAACTTATAATCTGAACTAAATAAACAAAAACCACAAAAAAGAAGGATAAACAATTTATAAATGTATACCACTGAGAAACAAAATATGAGAAACAAATGAAAATCTATGTACGTGGTTATCTTTTGTTTTTCGGTTATACAAGAGACCAAGTTTAATCCAGCCAAAGAAAGGACGAATCCTGTATAATTTTTTTATATGAATAGTTTAAACTATTGTTCATTGCTTTAAGCCCTTTACCAAGTCTGTTTGATGTGACGGTTATGATGAAAATATACAGCAAAACCTCAAAAAAAATATGAAGGGGCGAGGGGTGAATGCTTCCTTAAAAAATACTTCTGTTCCCTAATTTGTTTATAGCTATATTGAAAAATTTTCGATACATTAAGAACCGCTGAAATTAATTTTCAGAAAGTCTATGTACCAATGAAAAGTATGTTTGGAAGAATCGAATTGGAACGAAACAACGTCGGTCGGTACATCGGCTGGACTGACCGACCTGTCCGAACAATAGATCGTTGGGGCAGTTCAGGAATAATGCCTCATATATATCTGGGCGTGCCTCAAAGCCGCATTCAAGACGCAACATCAGTGAAGGAGTCTCTGCGAAGCAGATACAAGCATCTTGTTCAGAAGATTTAGGTTTCAAATCTGTCCGCGTTGTACAAGGTATCTGCGACTAACATTCTGTCTGTTCCGCGTTTATACATTTCATGCCGTCAAGGTGGAGACGGATTTCTGAATCTACAGCGACCGAGACACTTGGTCTGAATTTTAACATCAGAATTGAGAAAATTGCATTACTCCATCTAGATGTTTTTTTTTCTAAAAGTCGAAGTGAAGAAAGCAGAGGTTGAAAAATTCCGCCAAGCGCTACTTGACAAAAAAATGCACGGAAATTTTTTCAGAAATGTAGAAGAGCAGTCCTTGTAAAAAGAGCAAACTCTTGCTTTACTCAAATCATCAGGGTTTAACTCAAGTACAGAGGGTTTCATTTTCGCGTGCCAGGACGGTGTAATTTCCACTATAGTATACCGCAACCGCATTTTAGGTCAAGAAGTTCCCAGCGATAGGAGCAGAGCGTGTCATGCACACGCTGAGTACGAATCTACCTGCGTCGACCTTTCTTTTTTCTAATTCCCTGGATCGAAGGCGACATTTAGCTGTCTACATGCACTTACGGCTTAATGCCCAAAGTAACCGGGGCAATTAGACTAATTTAATTCTAGATCTAAATCAGAAAAATGTTATTGGTCCATGTATTATAAAAATGAAGAAATTGTGGAAAATTGAGTAATCTTGTTAAAATACATGAAAATAATTTTGGTGTCACATAAATAATACATTCATAGCAAATCCAAATAAATAAAACCATTCATTTTCAACCATTAGAAAGAAGAATTTTCAATAAAAGAGTGCAATGGTGAAAAACGAAGATGAATGTTCATCTAATATGAAGAATCTTCAACCAAGTAAATTAAATTTTCGACAAAATAGTTTGATTTTCCACAAAGTAGTTGAATGTTTAACAACAAAAATTAATGCTGGACGGAAACTGTAATAGATAATAATTCAACCAAGAAAGGTTGTTTACACAGGCCCACAAAAAAAAAGTTGTCTGAACTGGGTGCGAGAAAAGTATATCCTTATGTATTTTGAGCAGCTGAATTCAAATTCGACCTCAGGATTTGAATTTAACGGTATTTTCAATACTAATATAGTCATTTTTATGTATTTTGAGTCACTGAACTCAAATCTAACCACACTAATTTTCCTAGGCGTCAGATTTTTCCCCTAGCCTAGGGGAAAGTCTCAAGACTAAGAGAATTCTGGGAACTATTAATGTGATATTCATATGAGGGTTATCACCCCTAGGACGGCAGACTCGCCTGCGATCGGAAGAGGATCCCTAACGTGCGAGTTTTTCTTCAACTATGGATGTTAAAAAAACAAACAAAGCAAAATAACCTAAAATCTGGCTCTAAACATGAATGTTGCGGACAAACTCTTTCTGTTACGTTGGCAGTATATACGTGATTCCAAAAGGTCGTAGAAGTATCTCAGACAAGAGAAAATGTCTTTATCAAGAGTGTTTTCAACGTAAAATCGAAGATCAAGATACTGATTGGGCACCTCGTATTATATGCTGTATTTTTATAATGCCCTTGTCGTAATCAGGAAATTAAAAAAATTAAATTCAGTTCACCGACAGTATGGAGACAACCTGTTAATAAAAGTGATTGCTATTTTTGTAATACTGAAATCTCTGTGTACATTTTGAAATCAAATTAGAAAATTGAGTATACCAATGTTTCTTGTGTCACCAAGCCCATTCTCTCATGTGATCAACATATTGACAATATTGAGGCATCAGAAAATATTGCACAAATTAAAAAAGGTGTTATTTCTTTAATTAACCAAATCGCCATTGAAACATCTTCTGATGAAGAATATGAGAACAATACTGGAACTCGTGACGATGAAAGTGATGAAAGTGAAGATGACTTTATTCTTTCAGGAGAACAAAAAAGACCAAACTTGTATACACAAAAGGAACTAAATGACTTTGTGAGGAACTTAGGAATGCCTAAAGATGCTGTTGAGCACTTAGCTTTGAATTTAAAGAAAAGAAATTTATTAACAGAAGGAACCAAACCTATCGTTTATCGAAATACAGAAAAAGAGTTCCTGAAGTATTTTTCTCGAGATGCTGATTTAGATTATTTTTCAGAAGTTGAGGATTTAATGAATGAACTAAAACCGAACATTTATAAAGATGACGAGTGGAGGCTTTTTATTAACTCGTCGAAGTGTAGTCTGAAAAGCAGTTTTGCTACACAATAAAAACAAGTATCCATCAGTACTTATAGCACACTCGACCATATTGAAGGAAGAGTATATAAACCTTAAAAAAGTTTTGCAGTTGATTAAGTATTCGTTGCACAATTAGAAGGTTTGTGGAAATCTAAAAATTGTTACGATCTTCTTAGGGCAACAATCAGGTTTCACAAAATATCCCTGCTTCCTTTGCTTGTGGGATAGTAGAGATTGCGAGAATCACTTAAAAAAAAGAGTGACCAAAAATAACTTCTTTTGAACCTGGCTCAAAAAATATATTATTCGAGCCACTGGTAGATCCCTCGAAAATTCCCTTCTTCCCCTTCATATTAAACGTGGGTTGATGAAGCAATTCGTTAAGTCACTGGACAAGGAAGGAGAATGTTTCACATATTTAGGAAGCAAATTTTCAGGCATATCTGAGAAAGAATCTTGGTTCAGTTTTAAAAAGCTTGTAGACAATTTCTTAGGTAACCACAAAAGCGAGGACTATGGAAAAGTTGTTGAAAGTATGATTCAGAATTTCCACGATCAAAATTGTTTGCTGAATCTTAAACTGCATTTTCTTGACTCACATGTGGATTACTTTCCTGAAAATCTAGGCGATCAACGTGAAGAACAGAGGAAACGCTTTTATCAAGATATTAAGGAAATGGAGCGTCGTTATCAAGGGCGATGGGATGAACACATCATGGCAGTTTTTTGGTGGAAGATAAAGCGAGATATTGAGTGTAATGGGAAAAAACGTAAGAGAAAACCACTTCGTAGGACGTTCACAGACCAAAGAACCAGGAAACGTAAAAAAACGTAATTCATATACGTTTAAAAATATATGTGAAATTTATTTGTAAAAATGACTAGTTCCCTATAATTAACCACTAATTTTTCTGACATGTCTACCCTTTGCTCTAGATGAAAAAAAATTGAGACAGTGTATAGTAACACCGATGTCACATCTAAACCAAATTTCGCGAAGTACAAACAGATTTTGTATTCATTCATCGTTTTCTGTGTACGTAAATATACTTTGCATAAAACCCAAGGCTTTTTTTATTTTTCACTTTTTTCCCTAGACTAGGGAAAAAGAGAAGTTCTGTAGAAAAGTTCTGAGGCTACACTTGTGTTAAGCGACCCGAGTTACATGAAGAATTTGGATTTACTTTAGACTCTAACCAACTTCAGTGTATATGTACATACCCTGCGGAAGACCATACATTTTTCTCAATTTATCGTTATTTCCCCTAGGCTAGGGGAAATTTGACGCCCTGTAAATTTTGAGACGTTCCCCGAGGCTAGGGAAAAAATATGACGCCTAAGGAAATTCGTGAGGTCAACTTTGGGTTCAGCGACTCAAAATACATAAAAATGCGTGTATTAGTATTAAAAGTACTGACATTTTGCTGTTTTACCAAAAATACCTTCGTAGATTCCAGAATTCCCTAAATTTTAGACTTTTTCCCTGGGGTAGGGGAAAACTTCACTGTTAAATCCAAATCCTGAGGTCAAATTCGGATGCAGCGGCTCAAAATACATAAGGAGATACTTTTCTCGTATCCAGCTCAGACAACTTTTTTTTTGTGGGCCTGTGATATTAAGCACTCTAATAGCACGGAACGTTCCGCGGGAACCTTCGGATCGTTCCAGGAACGTGTCCTGAGCGTGTAAAATGTCCGTCGCTTGGGAACGTTCGAAGAATAAATTATCGTTATTCTTATTATCATCAATGAATATCCGATAAACCATAAGTGATAGGTCAAAATTAATGTCGGTTTATGATATACATACAATATTACAATGTAATATATACGGTACTCAAAGCTCAAAAATGACATCTATTTTTACATATCTCTTACGGTTTACGAGATAATTGTTATTAAAAATAACAATAATAGAGGGTTCTCCACAGGTCCCAGTGGAATGTTTCTGGAACGTTCCCAAGCGGCGGACATTTTACACGCTCAGGGCCGCTTCCTGGAACGTTCCGAAGGTTCCCGCGGAACGTCCCAAGCACGTTCCCGGAACGTTCCGTGCTATTAGGGTAATGGAGACGAATTTGCAAGGCGTTTATCCAACTTCAGATCAAATATCTCTGAGACTTACTACGAATGTATTAAAAGGCAATACAAATTATTTTACTTATTTTAAAAAGATTTCTCAATTTCTTCCTTTCCCTTTTTTACAATACACCAAACAGTATAGGTTAATTCATTTTTGTTCATTCATTTAACCAGTCTAATTTAAATTAATTTTTTTTAAATTATTCTATTAAAAAAAGAAAAAAAGGAAGAACTCTCAATAGAATATTTCTGTTAAAACTAAAATAAATTTTTAACCAACATGATGAATCTTCAACCAAATAATTTAAATTTTCAACAAACCATTTCGACTTTTCAGCAAGTAGTTAAATTTTCAAGTCAAAAATATGAATTTGCTTAAGGTTGTTTAATATAACAAAAACTTTTAACTTTCCAACGCAATAGTGAATTTTCAGTCAAATAACTTGGAAAATTAGACTCATTTTATTTTAAATTAATATCGTTACATTTACTTAAAATCAGGAAAATACTAGATCTGCTGGTCGGTGTATTGTAAAAATGAAGGAAGGCAAAAAGTGAGAAATCTGTTTAAAATAAGTAAAATGATTTTTATTACCTTTTCATAAATTCGCAGTAAGTCGCAGAGATATTTGATCTGAAGTTGGATAAAACCATTGAAAATTCGTCTCCATTGATTGAAAATCAACATTTCTTGGTTGAAATATTAACTATTACAGTTTTCGTCGAGAATTCATTTTTGTTGCCGTTAAACATTTAACTACTTTTTGGGAAGTCGAACTGGTTTGTCGAAAATTTTATTGATTTGTTTGAGGATTCATCATATTAGTTGAACATTCATCTTCGTGGCTTCCAGCAAAGTCGCGGTAAAATTTCAGCTATAACCACGCCTCACGACCATGATTTAAATGCTTAAAGTCTGTGACGGAATCAATACGATGATCCGGCAAACGTCTCGTGCACCCTGAGGTCACAGAGCTACCCAAGGACGACCGCCTTCAGCATTTTTCCTGCAAGTGTTTTAGCATTATGTTAACATGCAGGGGTGCTTTTCAGACTATTAACCAGTAAAAGATTTGCACCTCCAAGAGTGCCGATGATTAGGATGATTAACTCATCAGAATATCCCGGGTATAACCGTCCCAACTTCCTTGTTAGGTCTCTTTACCTCTTTTTCTTTGAATTCTTCTTGGCTATGATGGTTTTGTCAGCTGTTGCCGAAAATTCTATGAAGAACATATCTTGTTTCTCGAATTCAAGGAGAACTGCATCAGGCCTCGAGTGCGCAACAAAAAGAATTGATGAGAATATGAAGCTTCAGTATATGCGGCACTTCTCATCCCTTACAATTGACTCCATTTTCCTACGAGCGTTTATCAGAGTGGTATTAAGGCTAATGCCGTAAGAGTTACAGAAAGAATAATGAAGCGCCTTTGGATGTAAGTCGTTCCTGCATGAGTTCAGCAACTACATAGTATGTGTCCTGGATACTCGGGGTGTGCATGACACGCTATGCATGACAGTATGGACTATGTTTGGTGCATTTCGCTCACACCCCACTTTTTCATGCTTCTTCACCATTTTAAGAAGAGATTTTCGTCCATTTGCAACTAAATTTGCTGTACCGAGAATAATCCTGTTAAATTATCACGGGATGTAAGCTCGTCCTGCTTCCATGGAACCACTCACAATGAATAGGGTCTTCGGGGATGCCTTTAAGTTTTCTTTCCTTCGAATAAACCTTCCGCATTTGTCGAACACAAAATTCGTTCCAATTTCCTTACAGTATTCCTTGAGAATCTCTAGAGCTAGGTGTAGTCGCTCTTTCTTTAGCTTAAATCTTGAGATTATTCATGTAGAATAAATGACTGACCTTATGCGATCGCTTTCCATGTTTGCCGCAAAAAGAAACGTCGGAATGGTGAAGTGCGAGAGGTAGTGGTAATAATGCGAGGCAAAAGAGGAGTAGGTTGATGGTGTCGTCCTGAAAGACACATCTCTGAAAGGTGACGCTGTTAGTTGTCACGCGATGTTTTTCAGATGAGATAGAAAATCTGGTGATCCAAAGCGGCATCGATCTCTCTATGCACCTCACGAGATGTGGATGAACCTTTGAAGTTTTCTAAAAGTTAGATGATAAGTCGATGTGTGGGCGAATCGAAAGCTTGCCAACAATCAATCCAGACCATTGATAGGTCGCATACGTAGGATGCGC
>NC_046658.1:14863705-14871174 GCF_010883055.1 Belonocnema kinseyi
TGATACATAAATCTATGGTCGATATGGTAGGGTGTTTCATATTTGTAGATCACCCTTTGGCAGTGGACAAGTGCTGTTCAAAGCATATATTCAAAGAATATTATTATAGTAGTGATCAGTTATAAGTTCTAAAAATGTTATAGAATTTGTATTAATAAGTGATTTTTATTACAAATAAAATAATAATAAAATAAATAATAAAAAGAAAATTTTTGTTATTTTCTGCATAATTAATATTTTTTTATTCATCGAGGATAAAATACCTGACAGAGCGGCGTACAGTGGCTCGGACTGCGAGAAGTAACATTCAATTTAATGATGCATCCTCAAAAATGAAGACGCTGTTTCGAAATTCAACAAAATAATAGATAGAATGTTACAGATTATGAAAACGAGTGACTAAAAAAACCCTCAGTCGACTTAGGTCATGTATATAGAAATTAAAGGGATGGAGCACAAAGTCAAATTCTATTTGAATGATTGAGGTGGGTGTTCAGCGAACGGCTACATTTTTTATAACAATACAAACGATGAACTTCTCATTCAGATTTGCACCTTACTATCACACTTTTCATAATTTATCGATCTTCTCAAGAACGTACAATTTTTGTATTGGAAGACACCCAATTTGCGTATTTGTTTCCTTCTTTTGTTTATATCAAATAAGTAAATTATTTGACCAATTAATTAATTAAATTGACAAGTATGTTCTCTAAGTATTATAGCATTAATTCAAGCTAATTTGTAACGTATGCCAGTCCTTAATAATACAAAGGAATTATTATACCCTCTAAGGAAAGAAAGTGAGCAAGTACGATGAATGTTATTTCGTACTACCTTAACCTTCGAGCACATGATACTGTTGATATAAGGATATAAAGTATTCCGTAACGAAGTTCAGATTTTATATTACTTTCAGTCTAATTAAGCTGAAGGATATGGAATACGTTCCTATTAAGGTAAAAGGAAGATATTTGCATGAAAAGGAATTCACGGTTGGTCCCAGAAGTTTGATATCGGACAATATGGAATTAAATGAGAAAAACAAGTCCATAATTTCAAGCTCAGCCGGGAGAGGATACAATGTGATTTGTCCCTTTAAATTGGAAGATAAAGAGTAAGTATTTATAGCATAAAATAGTAGGATAAATGTTCCAATTACCCGGGTAGAGTATAATCTGATTGAATGGTAGTTTATTGAAAAAATGCCGTATGTACAAATATTTACCGAGGCGGAGGGGACATTTTTGGATTTTCTCTCGATTTCATCTTACTCGACGATTTATAATTCTTAATATTGATTGAAAAGTTTTTTCTCTTTACTGTTTTTATAGTTTTTTATACTTTTTCCATTTTTCATCAGCTTTTATTGCAAAACAAATTGACCCTTAAAAATTAAATTCCATTTTTAAGTTTGCTTTATCTTCTATTGAGACTTTCTATAACATTTCTCATTCGTACGTTTTACCTGCGACACTACGCAAAAACAAAGTCTTGAACATTTTACAATATTCCGATTTTGCGTAGTGGGTTTCATATGCATATCAAAGACTGGTACGCGGAAATATTTTTGGATAACTGCGGTACCAACTATTATGGCCGCCGCTTCCCGAAAAGTGAAGCTGTGGACAAGATTAAATCGTGCTGTGCTACATTACTACTGTAAACGCAGCATTGTCTAAAACTTCCTTAGGTGTAGTTTCCTTTCGATTTCAATTCCACCCTAGTGGATAGGCAGGAAGCGTTCTGGACTTTCGCGTGTTTTTGCTTGTACGTATGAAATTTTGATCTAGACATTGACGTATTAGTACATGTGCAGGTGAAACCTGGAGATGCTTTATACCTGTTTCTTCCAGCACAAGGTAAGTCTCCCTATACAAAGGGGCGGAATTAAGAGGAAGTCCATTCTTCCAGGTCCAAAGGTAACGCAATCGATATCGTCATCACATTTTTGGTAGCTACAATGCTAAAGTTCCCTTCTAAGCTCAGAAGTGAACAAATTGAAGAAGAGGGGTGCCAGAATGAAGCCATGAGAATTACTCCACTCTTGACCTCCCACCAGCCAGAAGGCCCACCAATACTATATTAAATTCTATGAAACCGTCAATGAAAATTGGATTGAAACCATTTGATGACACAGCTTAAAACGTTCAAGGATTTTAACTATTGACGATTGACAAAAAGTAATGAAGTAATAAACGATTAGTTTAACATGGACGATTAGTTTAAATGGAATATTCCGGGTATAAGCGTCGTAACTTCCTTATAAGATCTCTGTACCTTTCTTTCTTTTCATTTTCCTTGGCTATGATGTTTTTTTTCAGCTCGTGCCGAAAATTCGATTAAGAACAGGGTTCACTTCTCGAATTCAAGGAGAACTATGTTAGGCCGCGGTAGTGCAATAGAAACAATGGTTGACAGAGATGGTTATAAAACACTATTAGTGCTGCATTGTGCCTTTGCTTGTAGGTCGTTCCCGCATGAGTTGGACAACTAGATAGTATGTGTCCTAGATGCTCGAAGTGTGCATGGCAGCCTCTGCAGCTATCATCGGGAATGTCTTGGCTTAAAATGTGGCGACCGTATTTTAAGGTGGAAATGACACCGTTATGACATACAAAAATTAAAACCTTCGTGCGTGACTTCAATCCGAGTAATTTAAGGAAAGAAAAAGTTAGCTCACACGACATTGATTGATCCTCCACATTTCTGTGGAAGATGCCGTGCGCCCTCTTATCAAGGAGCTGTTCACGGAAGTTTTTCTCTTGTGCTTTCTTAATCCGGGCTTTTAGGAGTGAGTACTCGAGATAGATAAGATTTGATGCATTTTGCTCACCCCTGATACTGAAGTTAAGTCCGAGTGTTTCAGCACCCTCCTCCGCTGCTTTGTACAGAAACGCTCCTTTGTCCACTTCTTCATGCTTCCTGACCATTTTAAGAAGAGAGTCTCTTCCATTTGCGAATCTATGTGCTGTACCCAGAATAATCCTATTGTGAAGACATTCACGATTCAACATTCCGCGACTACCTGGACGGTGTGAGATGTAGAGTCGCGGAACA
This sequence comes from Belonocnema kinseyi, assembly GCF_010883055.1. NCBI lineage: Eukaryota > Metazoa > Arthropoda > Insecta > Hymenoptera > Cynipidae > Belonocnema > Belonocnema kinseyi. The sequence goes on from NC_046658.1 coordinate 14,866,766, forward strand.
GAAGACTTAAGATGCATGCTTTTGTTCATGTACATAACCTTTCCTTAATGCGGCTCTGTGGCACGCCCAGGTATGTATAGGTCTCTTCAGGGTGAAGGTGTCATATAGCGCTTCCGTCGACGAATTCAGGGTCTTCATGGACGCCTTTAAATTTTTCTCGCTCGAAATAAATCTTGGCGCGTTTTCTAATACAAATTCAAGTTCAAATTCCTTAATGTATCGTTGGAGAATCCTTAGAGCTACTAGATTTAGTTGCTCTTTATTTTTAGCATAGATCTTAAGATCATTAATGTAAAATACATGAGTGACCTTGTGCTTTCGATTTTCAGGTTTGCCGCAAAAGTACTCCTGGGAATGGCGAATTCCTAGAGATAGTGGGAATAATGTGAGGCAAAGGAGGAGTGGACTCATGGTTTCGCCCTGAAAGCCACCTCTCTGAATGGTGTCCTTGTCAGTTGTCACACGATTTTTTCCAGATAAGATAGTAAATCTGGTTTTCCAGAGCGGCATCAATCTCTCTATGCACCTCACGATGTGCGGATAAACCTTCAAGCTTTCCAAAAGACAGATGATAAATCTATGGCAGGTCGAATCGAAAGTTTTCCGACATTCAATCTAGTCAATCGATAGGTCACACTGGTAGGATGCTGCATCTTTGCAGACACATCTGTCGATGAGCAGGTTCTCCTGCCATCCTGCTACGCCTTTCTTGGAGTCGCGGTGTTCATAAATTCCTTGCGACACAGGTCCGATTATCCGAACAGTCCTATTATTTAGGATAAATGTGAAGATTTTATACAGTGTGTTCACGCAAGTGATTCGCCTGTAATTTTTCAGGTCAGCTCAGTGGCCCATTTTCGGCAGAAACACTGCGCGCCCTTTTACCAACCAGTGCAGAATAGGCTCTTCCGACTTAAGATATAATGAGAATATGCACGCAAAATGCTGGTGGGTTGAATGAAACTTCGTGCACCAGAAGGTAATTTAATTTATGGACAGATAATGAACAGATAATGAACAGATAATGAATCACCGCCTCTAATAAACGAGTTGCTGCAAAAGTTTCATGGTGTGTATCATATGTCTTCTACTAACCTTTCAAACCGATATTGGCAAATTCCATTGCATCGCGATTCGCGTAAATACACCGCTTTTTTATTTGGGTCTAAGTTATATCAACTTCGTAGAATTCCTTTCGGCATTAAAACTGCGGGTTTGGCCTTTATTCGTGCTCTAAGTCTTGGGTTGTGTAAACAATTTGACAACGTTCTCACGATGTAAATAGATGATTTGTTGAATGCTACCCTGGTGACGTGTATGGACATTTTCGTGCTTTAACATCAATTTTCGAAGTATTGCTAAATTAAAATTTTACTTTAAAAGTAAAGAAGTCGATTTTTTGTCAATCAATGGTGCATTTTGTTGGGTATGAGTTATCGCTGAATGGGGCGAGACGACCTAAATATTGTTTAGAGGTTATCAGATAATTTGCTACATTAAAAAATTTAAATCAACTTCAGCTATTTTGTGATATATGTAGTTATTATAGACAATTTGCTATTCGGTACGCTTATTACATGGAACATTTTTGCGATATCATGAAAACAGAAAATTTGTGGAATTGGACTGAGAAACACAAAACAGCATTATTTATTTATAATTTATTTGATAAAAATCGGAATTATGATGTGATCTCCCTAATTAGCAGATGCTTAAGAGAATCTATCTCTTATTCAATAACCAAACACAGAGTTCTGTTGTTGGGAAGGAAGTTAATTGTAATTACTGATCATAAGGCGTTGAACTTTTTGAATTCAACGCCACACCTAAATTCTAGATTGATTAGTTGGAGCATAATTTTGTAATAATTAACCTGCCGATTATTACTGAAAAAACAAATTGTTCCATGCTGACCTTGGATAAAGAAATTAAAAAAGATTTTTTTTTAATTATTGCAAATCAACTCAACGATCCTTACATTATATAAATCATCGATGTTCTTGATTCTTCCAAATTGAAAGATCGCTTAAAATTACATAACGTTTTATTTCACTGCGATAACATAACGCATAATTGGCAAAATGTAATTCCACAAAATTTGTCTTTAAAAATAATAAAACAGAGTAATTGTAAACTAGGTCATCCTGATGTCTATAAAACTCTGACGTATACTCTTCGTTTTTACCATTAGAGGGGTATGAACAGAAAGAACAGGAAATTGATTGTATCGTGTGATTTGTGTCAAAAGGTTAAATATGTTAATAAAAAAATGGAGGGTGAATTGAAGGTATAAAATGGAGGTATAAAAAAATGACACTAAAACTGCGATAAAAAGATTTTTGATTTATAAATTTTGGAAATGGGTAAGCCCATGAGATTATTAGCAGATAATGGGAATCAATTTACGTCGCCAATATGGGCGAAAAGATTGCGCAAAACTGGAATTCAACCAATTTTTTGTTCGGTTAGGAATTCTCAAAGTAACCCTACCGAACGAGTCACGAGGGAACTGGGTCGTTTATTTCGTACTCTCTGTTCTGATACTCATAATCGTTGTGACAAACATATTCCGGACGTAGAATATTTCCTAAATATGACGAATCATCACAGCGCCGATTTTAGCCCATTTGAATTACATTTCGAGATTAAACCGAGAGATCAAACTCAACAATCAGTTAAATTTCCAGAAGATTTTGATTTACCCCGTAAAGTAAAAGTCCCATTGGCAAAAGACCAAATAAACATACATTTTAATTATAAAACACAAAACCAAGGAGGGGATACTCAGTTTCTTTGAAAGAGTGGGATTTAATTCTGTTACCTTTTTCGAAAAAATCTAGCAAATTTGATAAAGTAACCGAAAAGTTCTTCCATTTATATTGCGATTCGTATTTGATCTCAAAATCGTTTGATTATAACTCCTATCAACTTCCACACCATACCACAACAATAGTTTTAAACGGAAAGTTTAATCGCGCAAGCTTAAAAAAAATACCTTGCGGGATTTCTGAGATGACCTGTCGGGCACCTTTGTCTATCTGTGAAGTTTTAGTAGCCCTTGATATGTATCGAAATGTAAATTAGCTGAGTAAAGATCACGCTGGACTGTACGCGTAAGCCTATTGTATTCGTATTAGCATTTGAGTGAAAGCTGTCGTATATAGACGAATTAGACATGATTGCCAACTATTCTGAAAAGGACTGTCGGAGAGAGAATAGCCTCTAGGAGTGCTGTTGTGTTGTATTCTTGGGTTAATCTTCCTGGGGTTTAAGGCTTGCAGGTTATTGTGATCTCGGGTTATCCTTCCTGGGGTTCAAGGCTTGCAAGTTGTTGCGATTTCCGGCTAAACTTCCTGGGGTCTAGGGCTTGCAAGTTATTTTGTTATTGAGATATCTTCCTCGGGTTTAAGGCTTGTAGGTTATTGCGATCTCGGGCTATCCTTCCTGGGGCTTAGGGCTTGCAGGTTATTGTGTTCTTGATTTAACTTTTCTGTAGCATTTCGGATTTACCTGGCATCGATATTATGTTGTCAGTCTAGCATATTAGTTTATCGCAATGGTACAAATATATTTCCACATACGGTTTTGCATAAGTATTTTAGGTTATTTTCTGTCAAAGTTATCCTTAGGATTTTTCAGATTCATCAAACATTAAATGTCGTCGCTAACTATATCCACCATTTTGAATTTTTGAATGCTACACGTTTAAAGTGCCATCTGGACGTATCACATAACAAAATAGACTTTACACGTAATAAATTAAGTGAGAATTTATTGTTGAACCTTGCAGATATTTTATCATGTATTTCAGTATCATCTGAAACTTGAATTTTCTCAATTTCAAAGAACGATGTCTCGGTCTGTAAAAATGCGTTTCAAAAAAGTGAGTAGTGGTTTTGAAAGTAAAAGATTGAAACTTTCTGATACTGTGCCCAGATTTGCAATAGAGTAAAAATTCTTGATATGAGCGAAGCTCAAACATAGCAAAAAACCGTGTTGTTTGCACTTTTAGGTCAGGATATCTCTGAAACCTATTGTGGAATTTCGTCTAATTTTATCGGCCTGAGATAATCGTACAGGGGCGAAAATGAAGGTGCATACGCGAAAAACTATTAATCTACTCCTCACCACGCCACGCATTCGCGTCGTATAAACGGCTATTTTCAGAACTGAAAAGATGCTGACAAAAGGCGTAAATCATGCCTGCGTTACATACACATTTTTATTGTATGATGGAATAAAGGACAGGATATACAAGAGCCAGGGATGTTGCCCCTCCTGGGAATAACGGACGACGATTCTATTGGAGCAATGGGGCGAAGCCTCCTGACCTCCTGATCATAATAAATAACGAAAGATATATATATATATATCTTCACACTATAGTCGCAGAACAAATCATAATAAAT
>NC_046658.1:14871274-14880977 GCF_010883055.1 Belonocnema kinseyi
ATTTATTATGATTTGTTATGCGACTATTGTGTGAAGATATGAGTGTTAACGACTAAATTATCACTTAAATCCCAAACAAGGGAATATTGTGGCAAAATGTGTGATTCGAATAATGCCACGAGTAAAATATGCTAATGGGCGGTAGTTAACTCTTGTAAGACATGGCGAAGAATTTCTCGACTGTTATTGGCGAAATAATAAGAACGCCAGAATGACGAAAAAATTGGTTCGGTCCCGAAACCTTCATGATCACGAGGGAAATGTATCTTATAGGTAACTAACGGATTAAAAGTGTAAAAAGGAGTGTATTTGTGTAAATAAGAGTGTGAGCGCTGAAAGAAATGGTTCTGCTTTCAGTGTGGTTTCTTTCTTAGGCTTGAATCACGTTAGGGGACCTCCCCACTCATTTAGAAATATTTTATATCTCTTTCTACGATGCGGTGGTTCAATTGCGCTCAATATCAATAACACTTTTTTACGGTTGCACATGCGAATTCGAATTTTTATTTTTTATATTAAATACAATTTTGCTTATGATACAGTTTTAAGCGTTATCTTTTCTTGTTAAACTGTGTGGAAGAATGTTCTTTTTTAAACCTTTTCCAAGGACAATTTCTATTTTACTTGTTTTAACCGTTTGAGAACCATATACCTGTCCATTATAAATCATGATTTGATGTTCTTAAATTTGTTTTTTAAAGTACATGTCGCATTACTGAACCAAAATACTGCCTTTGATCTGCCAATGAACCTATCCAGTACATTTTTTATTTTATCGAATTATTTCGTTTATTCATTTACTAAAAAATTAAACTTCCAGGTGCCATTTTGAATTTAAAACTTTTCCTTTGTCAAAAATTTCAGTTATTTTATAATATTTAAAAAATCATAAAATTCAAAATATCAAACATTAATTCTCTATAATCAGATATCTAAATTTTTTTCAAATACATATAAAGTTTATGTTATACTTTATTATTTCACTATTTGACTTATTGACGAAAAAAATAAGAATTGCTCACCTGATTTGTTCAATCATAACTTTCATTACATTTTATCTGTCATTCATGTTAAATTCAAATAATTTTGAGCTGACTTTAGTTGTGGTCAGGAGGCTTCGCCCTATTGCTCCAATAGAATCATCATCCGCATCCGTCATCCGCACTATACACGTGTAGCATTCAAAAATATCAAAATGGCGGATATAGTTAGCGACGACATTTAATGTGTGTTGAATCTGAAAAATCTTAAGGATAGCTTTGACAGAAAATAACCTAAAATACTTATGCAAAACCGTATGTGGCAATATATTTGTACCATTGCGATAAACAGACCTAATATGCTAGACTGACAACATAATATCGATGCCAGGTAAATCCCAAATGCTACAGAAAAGTTAAATCAAGAACACAATAACCTGCAAGCCCTAAGCCCCAGGAAGGATAACCCGAGATCGCAATAACCTGCAAGCCTTAAACCCGAGGAAGATAAACCAAGAACAAAATAACTTGCAAGCCCTAGACCCCAGGAAGTTTAGCCCGAAATCGCAACAACTTGCAAGCCTTGAACCCCAGGAAGATTGAGCCAAGAATACAACACAACAGCACTCCTAGCGGCTATTCTCTGTTCGACAGTCGTCTTCAGAATAGTTGGTGAGGAATAATTCAGGTGTTTGTCTCCAGCGGCTATTCTCTGTCCGACAGTCCTCTTCAGAATAGTTGGCGAGAAATATTTTCAGGTGTTTGTCTCCAGCTGCTATTCTCTGTCCGACAGAACTCTTCAGAATAGTTGGCGAGGAATAATTCAGGCTTTTATCTCCAGCGGCTATTCTCTCTCCGACATTCCTTCTCAGGATAGTTGGCGAGGAATATTTCAGGTGTTTGTCTCCAGCGGTTATTCTATCTCCGACAGTTCTCTTCAGAATAGTTTGCGAGGAATAATTCAGACGTTTGTCTCCAGCGGCTATTCTCTGTCCGACAGTCCTCTTCAGAATACTTGGCGAGAAATAATTCAAGTGTTTGTCTCCAGCGGCTATTCTCTGTCCAACAGTCCTCTTCGGAATAGTTGGCGAAGAATAATTCAGGTGTTTGTCTCCAGCGGATATTCTCTCTCCGACATTCCTTTTCAGGATAGTTGGCAAGGAAATTTCAGGTGTTTGTCTCCCGCGGCTATTCTCTCTCCGAAAGTCCTCTTCAGAATAGTTGACGAGGAATATTTCCAGGTGTTTGTCTCCAGCGGCTATTCTTTCTCCGACTGTCCTTTTCAGGATAGTTTGCGAGTCTTTTTACCCGACATAATTTGTACTAATAGCAGTTTATTCTATAATAGTATTTCTGTCATTTATATCTTTTTCTGCATAAGTGTGCTCTCTTAATAGCTTTTTACATTGTATTTTTGTACTCCTTGTATCAATAAACTTGATAAATTCTGTTATCTCTGTGGTAAATACGAGATTGGAAAAGATCGAAGACGGCTCACTGATATTATCAAGCAAAAAATATGAGAATGTTACAATAAAGTTATGCACAACTACTATAAGAATTGGGTTCCAACATCTATTTGTAATTCTTGTCGCTGGAATTTGAATCACTGGGAAAATATTAAAACAGAGGTTGTTATTGAGCCAGTCATGTGGCGTGAGTTCAAAAGTCATGACATCAAAGAGAGGTCTCATTGAAAGATCTCACAATCCTGTCATTCCATCGAGCTCACATATTATGGATGTTGAGCCTGTTATACATTGTGCTGAGAGTGAAAAGTCCGATGATGATGATGATGATGATGATGATGATGATGATGGATGATGGATGATGGATGATGGATGATGGATGATGGATGATGATGATGAATGTAAGGATAAAGCTCATAATGGAAATCCTCAACTTTACAATAAAAATAATTTAGATGATCTCGATAGCGATTTGAGTCTTCCTGAATACCAAGCTGAATTATTGGCTTCAAGACTACACGAAAAAAATTTGTTACTACCTGAAACTAAAATCACTAGCTACAGAAATAGAGAAAGGGAATTTTAGCCATTTTTTTCTATGGAAAATTCCGTTGTGTTTTGTAATGACGTGAAAGGTCTAATTACTTTGTGTGTAATAGGGGAGTTCAAACCAGAGGACTGGCGGCTGTTTATCACTTCTTCCACTGAAAATCTCAAAGCTGAGTTATTGCGCAAAGGAAATAAATATGCTGCATTTCCGCTAGGTGATTCTACCGTTTTGAAAGAATCATATGAGACTACAGAAAATTTGAAATTGGACTACAAATCTCACAATTAGTACGTTTTCGGTGATTTCAAGATAACCAATATTTTAACTGACTTACAGTGAGGAAATGCAAAGAATCCATGTTTTTTCTGTCTGTGGGATAGTAGAGCCCGCGATCAACATTGGACGAAAAAAGATTGGGCAATGAGATCAGAGTGGAAAATTGGTTCACATAATGTTTTGAATGAAAGCCTTGTTGAAAGAGAAAAGGTTTTGCTACCACCGCTTCATATCAAATTGGGATTGATGAAACAATTTGTCAAAGCATTAGATGTGTGTCTGTGAAAACTTGTTGGGGAATAATGCTGAAAAAAATTTCAAAACTATAGTATCTACTATGTTAACAAACTTCAAAAAATTAGGATGTCGGACGAGCTTAAAAATACATTGCTTATTTTCTCATTTGGACTACTTTCCCAAAAAGGTCGGAGCATTTAGCGAGGAGATGGGTGAAAGGTTCTACCAAGGTTTCAATTTTGAGAGCGACATTACCAAGGTCGCTGGGATGAGAAATTGATGGCAGACTATTGCTGGTCATTGAAGAGAAATGATAACTCAAATGACCGTAAACGAAAAAGTCTCAATCGATCAATAGAATAGAAACGTGATCGTTCGCATAAGCAAAAAAGGCCCGAGTAGTCAGCTTACACGTTATTCTGCCACGAGAGTGGAAGTCTGCAAAGATCTTGGATCAACCTGTCTGGGGGTTATCATGTTGACGAAATATAGGGTCCTGCGTCCGGGGCATGACTTTTCTGGGGTTCAGAAGTAACTGTTCTCTGGTTTTCTTATCTGGGGGTAATGCGACTATTGTGCCGGTGGCTTATGGAGTTTTTGTGTTCTTGTGTTAACCTTTCTCGGGTTCAAGGCTTGTAGGTTTTTGCGATCTCGGGTTAACCTTCCTGGGGTTTAGGGCTTGCAGGTTATTGTGTTCTTGATTTAATGTTGCTGTAGCATTTGGGATTTACCTGGTAATGATATTATGTTGGCAGTCTAGCATATTAGGTCTGATTATCACAATGGTACAAATATATTGCCACATATGGTTTTCCATAAGTGTTTTAGGTTATTTTCTGCCAAAGCTATCCTTAAGATTTTTCAGATTCAGTACACATTAAATGTGAGTTCGATCCATGTTTTATATTATGTTATGCGATATTTGATAGCTTGCTGTTTATAATTCGACGCTAACTATATCCGTCATTTTGAATTTTTGGAATGCTACACGTGTAAAGTGCCATCTGGACGTATCACATGACAAAATAGACTTTACACGCAGAAAATCAAATGAGAGTTTATTGTTAAACCTCGCAGATATTTTTTCATGTAAATCAGTATCATCTGAAACTTGAATTTTCTAAAATTCAAAGAAAGATGTCTCGACTTGTAAAAATCCGTTTCGATAAAGTGGGTAGTGGTTTTCATGTAGAAAATTGTAAGAGTGTAGCTTTCTGATGCCTTACCCAGATGTGAGCAAAGCTCAAACATAGCGAAAAATCGTGTTTTTTTGGCACTTCTAGGTTAGGATATCTCGGAAACCTAGAGTGATGGAGCAATTCTGAGTTCAGATTCGGATTTAGCGCATCAAATTTCTTTGGGTGCACCAGGTCCGGTCTGTGGGTGTGAAAATGTGTTGGCCTGTAATATAGAACGAATTAACCTAACCTCGAATTTCAGACTTGGTAAACTTGTAAATCATATCTTTGTTACACTCCTAAGTATATAATATATTATTATGCAACTTACGCACTTTACAGTCACCATACTGTCGAATTTTCAATATAAATTTTATAAAAAATGGTATGCGTATGCGTGGGTGTGGTTAGAAGGAAAATTTATGGAATTAACACCATAAAATAAAATGTAAAGAAACACCTAAATATAATTCGGATAACTCCATATATCTTAAATGGGTTCTGGTTTTAGTATCGATAACCAATTACCGATACCAATTACAAACTACCGCATTTGTAACATAATTATCTTACTACGCGCACGTGACTTTGTGGGTCTTTAATGTATCACCGTCTAAACTTCAATCTTTTCTAATTTTCAAGGAAAAAATTATGAAGAAAATGTTCGTAATTTCTTTTTCTATGTAATTCTGTTACAGCCTAACAATTTTAGTAAATCGTGGTTGGGTACCAGGACAATATAGAGATGCTACAAAAAGGTTATTGGGTCAGATTGAAGGCGTCCACGAAATTACTGGAGTTATACGATTAAGTGAAAAACGGCCTACGTTTGTACCTAAAAATAAACCAAAGGAAAATATCTGGTATTATCGGTATGTATATTATTTGTATATTTAAAAAGAAAATAACGTTAAGGGCATGTGACACAGATAAATACTTATATTACCGACCTCACTTTATCAGTTCACTCAATCTTTTTTTGAACCTAAGAACTTTTTTTGTAAATAAAATATCGAGCTGAAACTTTGGAAAATGTATTAAAGTACAATAAAGTACGTTTAGGTACTGCATTTTTGGTAGGAACTTCACTGAAAATTATTTTATTTTTTTTCTGAACCTCAACATTTTTTGAACGTTCGCACTTTTTTTATACATAAAATATCGTTCTCAAACTTTGAGAAATGCAAGAGCCGAAAGAAAACTACGTTTAAGTACAAATTTTAATAATAAAAGATGTAAAAAACATATATTTCAACTATCAATTCCATCGGCATCAGCCGGTAACGTTGCACATGAAAATACGAATCCTGACGGCCACTAGACGAGGCTCTAGAGGATTCGTATTTTCGTGCACAACGTTACTGGCTGATGCCGATGTAATTGATAGTTGAAAATTTTTTTTACATCTTTTATTATTAAGCTTTGTACTTAAACGTAGTTTTCTTTCGGCTCTTGCATTTTTCAAAGTTTGAGACCGATATTTTATGTATAAAAAAAGTTCGAGCGTTCAAAAAATGTCGAGGTTCAAAAAAAATATGAAACAATTTTCAGTGAAGTTCCTACCAAAATGCAGTACCTAAACATACTTTATTTTACTCTAATACATTTTCCATAAATACTATTTAATTGCTCATAATTTTATCGACAGGAGATAAAAATGGTTCTTTATTATTAAACTTTATCATATTTTTTCGAAAAGTAAGGTTAAGATAAAGAAATTATTTTAACAGTGTGACGAAATATCCGACTAATAGTACAAATTTCAATGTCTAGTTAATTATGAAAACTTTTCAAACTTCTTTTGCCAATGTTGAAGAGTAGCTCTTAAATTTTTACAATGTATCTCGTGAGTTTAAACTTTCTAAAAAATAATGTCCAACTAAATTTTAAAGGGTTCAAACTAATCCACGGAAATTGAGCGATATTCAATTTTATTCTATAACTTACGAACTATAAGATTTAGAAGATAACTTTGTAGCAGGGATGCTACAACCGTTGATGGTGATAAGGTGTAGAAAGTGTTTCGATGTCCACGTCGGTGATGATAGAGGTCCCCCTGGGCGATGGCCAGTAACCTTCCTCCAGGATAAGGCTCTTAAATGAGAGAAACTCGGGACACAAGATAACATCGAATTAGCGTTTGGGTCTGTGACACAACAATGTGGAGATAACATAGGCCCAAGCAAGACCGCGCGAGGCCGTTTCCCAGTAGAAATTCTATTACAAGTTTTAGAACTAAACTTGATTCCTTTAACTTGGTCTATCAAAGATTAAACTGTTTAAATTATCTAAAAAAAGATATTGAAAGTGATTGGGTTTAATCCTTTTTTTATGGCGTTAAATATTACTCCATGGTTCAATATTTATCAAACAAAGCAATTTGGGGATTTTAATACAAATACATAAGTACTATATTTTTACGTACAGCAGGATCGTAAGTTGAAATTAAAAACCGTATTGATCCATCAACTACGGCTTGAAGAGACTAAACTCAACAGGCTAAAATATGATTTAAAGCGATTTCTCGTTTTAAACTAAATCTAGGACTTCAAAACAGAGATGAGGATAATCGTCGAAAATTCAGATAACCACACAATTAATTACAAATTAATTGAAATAAAAATAACTACCATTTAAAAAGTTGATTAAAAATACAGAAATTTTAAAAGGATTCTGTTTCTTAATTGCTTTCATTGTAAACGACTCCGGATTAGCATTGGAACTTTTCAAAAGATTGAATTCCTAGTTTTTAGGGTTTCGTAGGAAAACCCTAATGCAGTGCGTAAAATGATTGCCCGTTACCTTACCAAGCGCAAAAACTATTAGGTTTAAGAATTTCATATTTTGCATGGAGACGTGTTTCACGTGTCTTATGCGTGGAAAATAACTTAGAACACTAAAAAAAACATATCCTAGCATTGCTAAGCAAATACATGAAAATTGAGACATTTTAATGAAAATGAATCGGTTAGTATGAATAGGATGGAAAATAGTTCCTCGGCCGACCACTTTTTTTAAATTGATTGATCACATAAATCCTGGGCTAGTGCATAGTGAATGGGCCTCGCGAATTCCTGTGTCTTGATATTTCTTAGCATTGAACCTAGAAATCTATAATATAATTCAAAATATAAAAGGTAACTGTTTTTAATAATAATTTGTAATAATTACTCATGGTGATCAATAATGAAAGACATACCGTTTTCTAAATAAATAACGCAGATATACCGTTGGACAGGTGGTTACCATCTGTTACGGACTTAATACGATAATCCCGCAAAACTCTCGTATACCCCGAGGACACGAAATGACCCAAGGAGGACCGCCTTCTGCATTTTTCCCGCAAGAGTCTTAGCATCTCGTTGACACGCAGGGATGCTTTTGAGGTTATGATTCGGTGAAAGCTTGGCACCTCCACGATCGCTGATACTATGGACGATTAGCTTATAAGAATATTGCTGGTATAACCGTCGCTATGTATAACCTTGACTATGATGTTTTAGTCAGCTGGTGCCGAAAATTCGATAACAAACATGGTTCGTTTCTCGATGTCAAGGAGAACTGTGTCAGGCCGTGAGTGCGTAACAGAAACAATTAGCGAGAATATGAAGTTACAGTATATGCGGCTATTTGCATTCTCGACAATTGACTCGATTTCTTTGGGAGCATTTAGTGGTGCGGTATTAAGGCTAGTGCCATAAAAGTGACAGAGATGGTAATTAGGCACTCTTAGTATCGCATTTTGCCTTTGGATGTAGGTTATTCCTGCATGAGTTATACAACTAGATATTATGTGTCCTAGATGCTTGCGGTGTGCATGACACGCTCTGCAACTATCTTCGGGAATATCTTGGATGAAAAAGTGGCGTCGCTATGTTAAAGTGGAAATAACACCGCCTTGACATGACAAAACCGTACCTGACTTCCATCCGGGCGATTTAAGGAACGTAAACGTAAGCTCACATGTTATCGACTGATCCTCCACATTTCTGTGGAACAGACCGTGCATCCTCTTGTCGAGAAGCTATTTACTGAAGTTTTTCTCCTGTGCTTTCTTAAATCGGGCTTTCAGGAGTGAGGACTTGAGATAGATAAGATTTGAAGCATTTTGCTCACCCCTGATATAGAAGTGAAGGTAAAATGTTTCAGCAGCTTCCTCCGCCGCTCTACACGGAAACGCTCCTTCGCCCACCTGTTCTTGTACCTAGAATAATCCTGTTGTAATGACACTCAAGATTTAGTATTCTGCGACCACCTTGACGGCGTAAGATGTAAAGTCGCGGAACAGAAAACTTAAGGTGCATGCTTTTGTTCATGTGCATAACTTCTCGTGTCCCGGTATCAAGGAATCTGAGCTCATCATTCGTCCATGGAACTACTCCAAGTGAATAGCATGTTCGTTGCAGATACTTTGTTCCTCACCGACAGTTCGAACGATCAAATCCTTTATAAATCTCACATCCTGAATGCGGATATGTGGCACGCCCAGGTATGTATACGTCTCTCAGCGCGAAGGTGTCGTAAAGCGCTTCCATCGAGGATTTCAGGGTCGTCGGGGATGCCTTTGAGATTTTTTCGCTCTAAATAAACCTTGGCGCATTCTTTTAGCCGAAAATGCATTCCAATATCCTTAGAGTATTCCTTGACAATCTCTAGATCTAGATGTACTCGCTCTTTATTTTTAGGAGCGATATTAAGATCATTTATGTAAAATACATAAGTAACCTTACATTTTCGATCTCCACGTTTGCCGCAAAAGTACCCTTCGGAAATGCGAAGTTCGAGAGATAGTGGTAATAATGTAAGGCAAAAGAGGAGTGGGCTTATGGTGTCGCCCTCTAAGACACCTTACTGAAAGGTGACGCTGTTAGTTGTCACGCGATGTTTTCCAGATGAGATAGTAAATCTGGTTAAAGTGGGACGATGGTCGTGGGGGATAAAGCGTAGGCTTTGGACCCACTCCTTCGGCTTGCGGGTTCGATTCCCGCCTCGCACTCTGGAAGAGTCTCGGTG
>NC_046658.1:14881077-14889254 GCF_010883055.1 Belonocnema kinseyi
GGTCCCCCTTCCACCACCAAGTAAGTGTGTGGAGGGTGTGTAAAGGAATAGAGAAGGTGTAAGAAAAATGTGAACCCTTAGGGGACACATTAGAAGCTTCCACTATATAGAAAATCTGGTTTTTTAAAGCGGCATCAGTCTCTCTGTACACCTCACGATATGCGAATGAACCTTTAAGCTTTCCAAAATACAGATGATAAGTCTATGGGAGGTCGAATCGAAAGCCTTACGATAATCAATCACGAATGCTTATTAATTATTGTAACTATATTCAGCAGAAACCCTTGGTACAGAGACAGCAGTATTGGAGCAGCATCAAATCATGAAGCAGGCTTTTTAACCATACATAATTGAGATCTTTAAAATTTTAAAAATTGCAATTTAAAATATTGACTTTAAATCTCATAAAAGCTTATTTTATGAATATTGTTTATGTTTGACAACGATATTCTTTAATTTTATGTTTAAAGATTATAGTTTTATGTTATTTCACATCAAATATATTTTGATAAATATAATTTTAATGTACACAGTAGTTATGATTACTTTACAAATTTTTTTCAGTTTCAATTTTAATTTTTTTTTTTGTCAATTCAATTAAATTAAAAACATTCAAAGTGAAAGCTTTTTCAGTAAACATTTTTTTAATCCCGACAATTTTTGTAAATGGTAAAGACAATTAATTTTAAAATGTATTGAAATAAAATGTATTGATTAAATCGAAAAAAGATTATAAACATGAAAAAATGTTACATCAAAACTACGACCCTAGTGGGTAACGTTTGACGTGCTTTGTGCCGCTCCGTATGTATCAGTGGTTAATTGCATTACGTGGTAATCTTAGAACGTTTTTTAGGTGTCGAGAACTGTTTCTGGTGTCTTGTTTGTGTTGGACTGCTCGGCGTCTGATTTTTTTGCCTGAAATAAGGATCTTGTTGAAATTTTGTTTGAAATAACGTTATTTCGTGAGTGGACACATGTGCTGGCCAAGATGGTGGCATGTGTCGTCTGCCGTGGATCGATAACAAAAGGGTCGGATTCAATTTCTTGTGGCAAGTGTAAGACTGTGTCATTTAAATGGCATAAACTTGCCAGTCAAGAATGTTGAAGCAATTAGAAACATTCAAAAATCTTGGAATTGTTCTAAACGTACCTTGTCCGTTAGAAAAGGCAGCTCTCGGCGAAAAAACTCATCAGCACCACCTGTTGAAGAAACCAACGCAGGACCGTCTGCAGTTACTTTGAACCCTGCTCTTGGAACTGGGATTCTAATGGCGATAGCAAAAGGAAAAGAAGTTGAATTCAATAAAATCTCTGAATGAGATATTTGCACGATCAATCAAATTTGCACAATCTCAACTGACATTTAAAACACTCATTAATCGAGTAGAACTAAATTAAAATATTTTGAGATTTAGCTACGTATGGTATCAAGGGCCTGACAAATGGCAATAATTTCATCTGTTAAAATAGAAACTAGGTGTATAATTTTGTGTTTCTTAAAAATCTGGATGGAGAGGCAAGTGATGCCGATTCCTGTATTTTTTTTAAGACGAAACCGTTGAGGAGTGGGAAAGCTTGGCGAAGATTGACTTTATACTTTCCTTGTGTACACTGATGTAGGTGGTAGGATAGTTGGAACAGAGGTTGGTTTTCAGTCAAAAAGATTTTAGGATAAATTTTATGTTAGGAAATTTCATGCGAAAGAATAAAGGTGGTACTTTCAGCTCCGCAAAAATTATTAGGTGGAAATACAGAAACCTAGGATCCATCTTAAAATTCCATTTTGTAGTTTTTAAATTTGTATCGAACATTTGTGTGTCGTAAATAGATAAGGCTTGGCAGCCATACTCTAAAACACTTCTAACTAAAATGTAGTATACCATGATTAAGGCTCTAGGGCCTGGTACACCAAGTCCCTTTTAAAAACTTGATAATGTTGATAAATGATTCTAGTCGTAAAATATGAGCTTGTAAGTAGGGTTTCCAAATGAGGTGCCCGTCGAAGATAATGCCTAGGTATTTAGATTCAAGTAAAAAAAGATAATTTATTTGTCCAGTGTGAGATATGCTTCAAATGGGAAGGATTCCTTTTGAGTGAAGATCATCAGTTTGGATTTGTTGTCAGACATGTTTAAGCCTCTGGATTTAAAGAAATGTTGGAGAATATCTAAACTTTCTTGCAAGATATAGATGCATTCTCCTAGATCATATCAGATGAAATAAATAACATTTTCATTTGCATCTACAAAAAATTCTGCAGAGTGGGTGGAGATGATTATGCAAGTTTAACATATAAATGTTATAAAGAACAGGGCTTGATACACCGCCTTGAATTAATACTCTACTGAATTAATACGCTCCTATGTTTTTATTATCGAATCTGAAGAATAGTTCTCTATCTCAGGTGAGATTTTTACAGACATTTCAATCTTTCCATGGGACATCCAAATTGGCTATGTCATTAATTAGAATTTTAGATATGACTCAATGGTAACCTGCTTCAACGTCTAAAAAGAAGGCTGCTTTGTATGGGTTATTTACAAACATTGCCAAGGCAATAGGGCGGACTTTTTCCGAATTGGGTTTTCCCATTAGAAAAAATAAAAATTTGTTCCAGTAATCTGGAAAGATACCTTCAACCAAGATTAGGTTATAAATATTTAACAAATGTATTAGAGTATTTTCTGGAAGGTTTTAAATAACCTGAAAGTTGATCTTATATAGCCCCTGGGGGGGGGGGGCGTGCTGTTGGAGTTGGCAATAGCCAGATGTAACTCTTGAATATTAAGGGTATCCCCCTCATTCTCGGGATCAAAAAATTGAATTTTTCGTTTATTATCTTATTTGAACCTATAACTCTTTCGGACTATTCCCTGAAAATTTCAAGTCAAAATTCGAAATTGGCTCGACGCTCAGTTGCACGTTTTTTTTGTCTGAAGAGTCAGCTTGAAGAGTCAGAAGGGGTTTTTATGGACCTGGCATAGCTGATGGAAGGTAAGTAGGTGTTATACACGAAAAATTGCTTCACAAAACTTAAACGCATTTTTCTCAAAACAGTGTTTTTACGATTGACGGGCATTGTAACTCAAAACCTATTCAACCGATCAATCTGAAATGTTAATATGTTTTTCTATACATCAATAGCTATAACTTAGACTATTATGAAGAAGATTGATAAAGATCTTGCAGAAGTTGTTAGGGTTGGAAATACCATCTGAGTTAGCATTGGTTGTAGCTTTAACAGGAGGCGAGACCGGGAGAGAGGGATGCGGGTTAGGTCTGAGGAGAGTAAACTGTAGTCCCAGAATTTTTCTATGAATGTTTTCATCTTTTTGACTGATTCATGATTAGCCGGGGTAGTCAAGGGAGAAAGATTAGTGAGGAGTCTGCGTCAAAAGCCACGAATCTTATTCCAGATATATAACATTCGGGAGGTTAAAGTAATTGATTCGCAAAGTGATCTCTAACTGGAGGTTTTCGTTTTTTTAAACTTTTTTTTTTATTCAGCTTTAAATTTCTGAAGGTTTAATAAATTTTCAAATTTAATCTGAGATCCTTGGTGGGGCACTTTTTTTGTAAAGAAAGGCGTAAATAAATTTACTGTCGGAGAGATACTCCACTATTACGGTTTAAATCGTCAGTACGTCAACAAAACGTCGACCCATGTCGGCAGTTGTCGGCCGATTTTTAGGCTATTCAGATGTGAGTAATATTTGGTAATTTGTACAAAAAATGCTTCATACTCATTGTTATTCATGTTTTCAACCATTACAAGTGCAAACCTTTCTATTTTCGCTCTATTTTTGCAATAAAAGTTTTAAATAATAGTTAATAAATGTTCACAACGTTAATAATTTAATTTTCAAATTATTCAACCGAGAAACCTTTATTCTGAAGAGATCAACGAAAGAGTATTTTATAGAATTTTAAATCTTTTTTTCTTACAGTGTTTATGTTTATTTTAATAAAAACTGTTATGAACGTTTATTAACTATTATTTAAAACTTTTATTGCAAAAATTTAATGAGAATAGAAAGGTTTGCACTTGTAATGGTTGAAAACATGAATAACAATGAGTATGAAGCATTTTTTGTACAAATTACCAAATATTACTCACATCTGAAAAGCCTAAAAATCGGCCGACGACTGCCGACGTTGGTCGACGTTTTTTTGACGTACTGACGATTCAAACCGTAATAGTAGCGTATCTCTCCGACAGTAAATTTATTCACGAGTATTTTTAAAAAAATTCAATTCGGTTAAAAGTTGGCGAGTCGTCGATTTTTTGCACGAACAAATCCAAAATACTCCACTGTGAGCCGTAGCACAGTTTTAGAGGAAGGATGTAAGGAGAGACCCTGTATAGGATGTAGTAAAAGTTGATATCCTGGGGAAGGAGTTGTCCATAAAAAGTGACCAGAACGGTTTTTAAAGGAACCAGGTTACCGTTTTTATCTTTCTTCAAAATTCTTGAAGCGTCAAGAATTGGAACTAATGAGATAGCGTTAGCTTTTAACTCATAGATAGTGGGGTCTATAATACGAGAGACCCTGTACTTGGGGATAAATGCGCTAAGCCTGGAGCCAATAATATGCAGGTTATCAAATCTGCGATTCACGTCGCGTGCGCGCGCTCCTCTCTCTCTGTGTGTGTGTGTGTGTGTGTGTGTGTGTGTGTGTGTGTGTGTGTGTGTGTGTGTGTGTGTGTGTGTGTGTGTGTGTGTGTGTGTGTGTGTGTGTGTGTGTGTGTGTGCAGTACTCCCTATCATTTTGTCCCGATTAGGGAACCAAGGCATTTAGTGAGTCGCTCTCGGATAAATGAATCCATGATCGTTACGGAAAGGTGTTTAATAATTGTGGATAACCCTTTGGTTTACGTCCTATAGTCCACATCGAAGAAAGGATTGATTTGGTTTAAAATCATTATACAATTCAACATAGCTAAAAACGTTTTTGGTCACTATGGGCTATTTACCTTACATCTTTGAGAGGTACCGTGCTGTCACAATACAAAAAATTGGAGATTGTGTTCACCAATAGAAAATTATTTATTCTTAGGAAACAGCGTACTTTCTCAATCAGGTGTACAAAGAATGCCTTATTTTCAACACACATTGAACCAAATTTAAGTGAATTGGAATGTATTAATTTAAATTATACTTTGATTTAAAAAAAATCAATTTAATTTTGAAACAAAGTGTCTACCATCAGAGATAGAATACACTGGAAAAAATATTTAAAAATGAAGTCGGTTTTTCAATTACTTAAAATATCGGTTTTCAAGAGTCATATCTGATGGCTCTGTGTATAAGTTTTTTTACTCACAAGAGTTAGGTCTCCGGAATTTTAAATACTCAAAACGAGATGAATGTATAGAAAAGTTTGCTTTATGAAAAAGCATGTCTTTAGCTTGCAATAGATAAATGACTGATTTTAGATTAAACAAATGTTTCAAGAATTTATATACGGTTGAAATCCCTGATGTCGCGGAAATTTTTGCTTTAGGTAAGTAATTTTTCGTGCCTTTAAATGTTAATAAAATTACTATCAATAGTTTGGTTGTAAATATTGAAAATTCTATTAAAACTATTGACGATTATTAAAAATTAAGTTTTTCTATAAAGGTAATGTTTCCTTATTTCAATCGAGTAGACCCCTAAGAACTAATTGTAGGTAACTCGTATAGGGGCAAAAATGTGTAAATTCTGTAATGCAGTTATTGATGAAGTGCAGTTAATTGTAAACTTCAAAAGAATCACAGAGATTTAATTTTGGTCAAGGCTGATAAAGGTAACTTAGCGGTTGCAACAAATAGAGATGATAATAATTCAATTAAAAAGATTCTTAAGTAGGATATTTTATACCAGAATATTAAAACTAGTATGGTTCTAACTATCGAAAATAAATGTAATGATTTAGATATTAGATATAAAAATAATACATGAATTAATGCTCAATGTGCATACCATTTAGAAACTCACAATAGTGTCATACAAAAAACTAATGCTCTCCTTAAAATTCACAAATCTAATTTAAGTTGGAGACTAATTGTTTTTATTGTTGATTCTCCCACTTAAAATTTATCAAAGTATATTTCAAATGTCTAAAACCAGTTTCTGCTAACACTAGTTCTTTCTTCAAAAATAGTTGGGAACTTAAAGATTGTTTTAAAAATATTAATGTATCAACAACTCAACTTATGCAATAGTTTCTTTAGATGCTGTGACTATATTTTGAGGCATTACACTATATCTTGCTTTAGATGCATTAAAGAAAAACTGAATTTAAATCATAATTTAAAAAAAATAACAAGATGGTATAAATTTCACCCAGGAATGCGAGATAACTAATGTTATTAACTATATTGATTACTTCTATTTTCATTTCGAAAATACTAAAATATTAGCTGCAGAAAAACACGTATCAATGACGTATTATTTACGCCATTTTTATAAACAAATTTCGAAAGATTTTAGTTAACTTACGCACTGAAATTCTAAATATTAATCAAATTTATCAAAGTAATATAAAATAATGTTATCTTTTTAGTTACAAAATTTTGCACTTAAAATTTAAATTTATTTTCGCGCTTCCTCAGAAGTAGTTAAAATGAAAACCCGTATATTTATGTAAAACGTCTCTTTCATTTTTTGAGACTGTAAAATAACAAATTTCATTGTCTTAAAATTGGCTAAGGAAAAAAAAGTCATCTGGAATAGTTTCCAAATGAAAAAAGTACGCATTGTACCGAAACGTCAAGTATTTAAACAAGAGTTTTTAATCAAATAAATTCAGCGTTCGAAAAAATGTTTTTGGCCCAATTTTATTTTAATTTATGTGGACTGTAAGACATAAAGAAAAATCTATGATTTAAAATTCATTTTATGTCATTCGTATTGACCAGCGGTTGTTATAATAAATAAGTAAATATTTTGTATTTACAGGTCGTCCCCGACTCAAGTGTCCGGACTTCTATAGCTCTATAAAAATAAATAAAATAAGTCTGAAATTACTTTTCCAAAAATCAGTTAAAGATTTAGTGCTCGAGTTATGAAATATTTAAGCTGGACCAATCAGGAGCGCTGTATAAACAGACTTGCATGCGTGAGCGTGAGTCAAACGCACTTTTATTTAAGAGAGCGCTGAGGTTGTGTTAGCGACAGGAAAACAGCAGTCACTAAACTACGTTGGGCTCACGCTCATCTACGCACGACTGTTGGTACCGCTATTCTAATTGGAACAGCTTAAATATTTTATAACTCAAACACTAAAGCTTCAACTTGTTTTTGGAAAAGGAATTTTTAAGTCAAGAAACTTAAGTCTCGGACACCCTGTATAACGGTCACAGACCGTGGCACTACTTTAAACAGAAGAACGTTGCGCGTAGCAAGCAACCGCCCCACTATGGGTGGTTTTGTTGAATTGTGTCTCAAACTCCTCGAAATTTTGATAGGAATGACCTGCAGGGGTTTTTTTTTAATTGAAGATGTCACGTCCCGAGCAAAAGGCGAGGGTAGTTTGGAAAAGAGTGTGCGCTGGCATTTGTGGGTACGTGTGTCACTACCGGTCCTATGGTCCTACGGGTTTCTATTGCAATCTGTCACAAGTCACGTACTGTTAAAATGTAGTTTTTAAATGTTTCATTTCCAGTGGGTTTCAGGTTACTCGAGTTGAAAATATTTGTCTGATCTGCCGAGACTTCCGGTGATCGGTTGTCCGTTTTCTATTTCAGCGAGACGTTATTTGTTATGCGCGACTCTCCTTAGTGAGTTTCAAACAATTTGTGCGAGTGACTCATGCTATCGTCAGCAGTCGTGGTCAGCAATCGCGACTCTTCGCTCTCGTTCTTTCATAATTATGGATTCTATATGTTGCTTTTCGGCACTTCACACATTTAGCCAGACGCTTTTGATTACTACGTCGTTTGACTATCTGCATGTTCTTTCACTTGTTGTACCTTTGCAGGTGGCTGATGGTTGCACATACATCTTTAATCGATTAATTGAAGTTAATCTCACGTGTGTACTCGTAATCCATATATTTGAATTTATCTTTGAATTTGTTGTTGTGTAATTGATTACAGTCTGTCAAGTTAAAGCGTGGGTGGCTTTACTCGCAGTCGGTAAGGTGTATCGACATGATTTTGGTGTCAAAATATTAAGAAGAGCTCCCTCT
>NC_046658.1:14889354-14894546 GCF_010883055.1 Belonocnema kinseyi
AGGGAGCTCTTCTTAATATTTTGACACCAAAATCATGTCGATACACCTTACCGACTGCGAGTAAAGCCACCCACGCTTTAACTTGACAGACTGTAAGATGATGAATACATTCACATGATAATAGTTATAATTGTGATTATTGTATAGTGGCAGAATCTGCAATTACATCCTCTCATTGACTGGGCATATGTTAAGTTATCGGTATTCTCTTGAGTTCTTATCCCTGCATGGGAACACTTTAGGTATCTTGTGTTTTTCTATTTTACCGACAGTAGCACAGTTACCATACTTAGGTTCAAACTCGGAGGAGACCAGTAATGCGTATAAGTTACCATGATAGTTTGATTTTACTGTAAGTATTATTTATTAACGCAGTTGATCAAAATGAGTTGCTCATAGCTAAGAAATTTTTTTAAATTTGGGGATGTAACAGAAGATAAATTCTTATGGATTATATAAAAATATGGAAAAGGCTGATTCCAAATCTGGACTGTAAAGCTTAATTATTTTCAGAAAAGACGATGGAAGTTGCTATTTTAATCCCTAAAGGAATGCATTCTTTTATCAAATCAAATTTCCTTATCCGGCGTATTTAAGGGCTTCTGGGATCGTTGATTTCAAATCGGAGTTTGAAATATCAAAATTAAAATCATTTTGACTAAAAATTGCTGCACTGGAGGTTTTCGAGCCGCTGATTTCAAATCTAAAGTGAAAATGTCAAAATTCAAAATAGCGTGTCTAATATGGTATGCCGTGACCTTCACATGAAATATTTGGGTCAAAATCGCAGAATTTAGCATCTTTTTTAATATTTATGTAGTAATAATTTTTACTATAAAATATTTATAACCTAAAGTCATTATGGCCACAACTACCACTACTTTTTGTATCGCTTTCATCGGTCAACGAATCTCTTTCCGCACTTATGTCATTCCTATCGGTTACATCTTTCTCTTCAAATTGTCTGCTCTTTCGGCTTTAAAGGACACATTCTCATCACGTATCTCCTGCTTCGCACTCGATTTTGTCCAAAATGTCAACTTTTCTACATTATACACAACACTTTTATATCAAATATAATAAATTTTGCATATAACTGTGCCTGGAATTGCTTATTCAAGTATTGAAAAATAAGGAGCAAATTGTATTTATCATGATTATTTTTATATTTGTTTCTTATTTTGCTTCAAATTGTATTCCAAGCTGCGCTGGAACATTTATCATTTCAATAAATTTACATCATTACAATTCATAATATGCGTAAGAATTGAATCATACTAATTATTCTTTCCTTTTTTTATAATTTTTTATTTTTAATCTTGTTTTTTACGATTAAAGAAGAACTACAGGGCATTTGCATAGAGTCTAATACAGGAACCCATATAGGGTCCTATCTAGGATCATATATCCTCTTTCGTCTTTTCTGAACTTTTTCCAAAAATTTAATTTTCAATATTATTTTTTACGATTGAAAGAAAATATACTGGTGCAATCGAAAAATGATTATTGATAAATTTATAGATCTTTTTAGGCGAAGAACCGTTGCCTGTTAAGTTTAGTTCGCACTTGTGTCGTTTTTTCAAAAAAAATTAATATTTTTAGTTTGAATGTTATTTTTGGCGATTAAAGCAAAAACTACGTGTCCTATCAAAAATAATAGCTCTTTTATGGAAAGACAAGTTTTGTCTCATTTTTTTCGTAGCTGGTGTCGTTAGTCCAAAAAATTTTAATTTTTTTATTTGCAATGTTGTTTTTTACGACCAAAAAAACTACGCGTCCAATCAAAAAGTGATTCATTATAAATTTGTAGGTCTTGCCAGGACGCGCAATTTTAGCTCATCAATTGTTTTCGTATCTTGCATAGTTTGACCAAAAAATGGAATTTTTGTTGGATTTTACATTATTTTTAGTACGATCAAATTTAGAACTTTCAACTTTTCAACCAAAATAAAAAAGTTGTTATGATAGTCTTGTCGGGCTTTAAAAAACCAAGGTTTTTCTTTTCTTGATTTTTTCATATTATGCGTTGTTTGGCTTAAAATGTTCATTTTAGTTTGTTGTTCTTGGATTTTGAAAATGCTTTAACTCTAATAATTTTGTTTTTATATAAAAAAGTCGTAGGGATAAATTGTTTGAATTTATGAGTACTATGAATAACCGTTCATAGAATCTTGAAATCTTGAAAAAATGAAGGTTCAAAAATTTTGAAAATGCACTCACTTTTTGAATTTTGATCCAAAATGTCTGGTTTACGAACTTGTTCTTTCTTTTCAGGCCTTAAAAAAATGTGCTAAAGCAGAATCAAATCTGATCAATTTTTCTTAGGTTATCGTGCCTAGAGAATAGAGCCGACAGACAAACAGACAGATAAACACCTTCATGCAAATTGTTTTTTTTCTGACTCAGTGGGTCTCAAAACGTGGAGATTTGATAATAACTGACAAAGTGAAATTTTACATAAAACCAATACCTTCTCATTAAGATGAGAATGTAAAAAAAATAAATGTTTACCTTTGAAACCTGTGAAAACATTAACGTAAATTAAAACCCTTTTTAAATATAAGACATAAAATCATTATTCCAATCATTTTGTAAAAGTTTATTCAATGAATCAGGTGAACATAATAGCCATATAATGTGTATTTTAATGTTGACTTCCTGAAAATTCTCAGTGCGTACGACATATACACATTCGTGGTCTGACTGCATACCGCACGAAATTTCCCATCCGCAGGCATTCTTTCCCTCACTCATGTCGGCTCTCTCTCCCTCTCCCCTCTCCCTCTTTCTCTCCCTCTCCCCTCTCCCCGCTCATCGATAAATGTATCTGCAATAACGCAGCATCCTACTAGTGCTCCCTATCGATGGTCTAGCTTCACTTATGGAAAGCTTTCTATTCAACCTCTCATAGACTTATCATCTGTCTATTAGAATGCCTAAAGGTTCATTCACACATCGTGTCAATCTGGGATGTATTGTGCTACAATTAATAGCTTCAATTTTTAGAGAGGTGTACTTTAAGGCGACACCATGAGCCCTCTCCTCTTCTGTGTCACATCATTACCCGGATATCCGATGACCCTGTGCTTGTCGACATAAGCGCTTTACGACATCTTGGCGCTGGAGAGACCTATACATACCCGGGCGTGCTAAAGAGCCGCTTTTGGGACGTAACGTTAATAAAGAATACTCTCTGATTCGGATACAAATGTATTATATGACAGATAGGGCCCTCCAAACTATCGACCAGCAACAGATTACTTATAACGAGCATATATGTCGTACCAGCATTGATTGTTTTGGAGTGGTTCCATAAACGAAAAACGAGCTCAGATACCTCTTTTTAAAATGTGCAGGGAACACGAAGAAGTGGGCAAATGATCGTTTCTGTACAAAGCAGCTAAGGAGGCTGCTGAAACACTTGGTCTTGTCTTCAATATCAGGCGTAAGCAAAATGCATTAAACATTATCCATCTTGATTACTTACTCCTGAAGGTCATGATTAAGAAAGCACAGCATAAAAACTTTCCCGAACAGCTCCTCGTCAAGAGGAGCTTTCCTCAAATCACCCGGATTGTAGTCGGGCACGGATAGTTTTAGAGCATATTATGCACACCCCGAGCACCTAGAACATATACTATCTAGTTGTCTAACTCAAGAGGGAGCGACGTGCATCCAAAGGCACAATGTGACACTAAAATTACCTAACACCAATCTCTGTCAATCTTATGGCATTAGCCCTGATAACGCTTCGCTAAACGCTCCTTGTAAAATAGAGTCAGTTGTCGAAAATAACAAATTTCGCATATATGACGCGAACAACATATTATTGTTTCCCTTTTTTCTACTTTGCATCAATGTCATAATTTCATAATCACGTATGATTTTGCAGTGTTATTTTCTATGTTTTTTTTTGTTAGGAATTTCATAAATTCACCGAAAAATACTTCAAAAACTGTATGTTCACAGTTTTATTCAATAAAATTTGTTTATTTCGCCAAATCTATGTCCGATACCGCACTTTCTCAGCGGTTCTCCACTTTTTGAGACCCGCTCAAGCTGAAAATCAAGTTTTCGCGATTGCCTCTGTCGAAAACATGAGCGGTTAAAGTCGAGCTTTAGCACCATTTTTTAGGTTATAAAAGAAAGGACGAGTTCGTTTATCAGCTATTTTGGATAGAAATTCCAAAAGTTGGAGCTTTTGTAAAATTTTTTCTAATAATTTTTTCAAGATTAAAAATTTTTATGTACGGCTATTCGTAGGACTCATATATCTGAACAATTTACTTCTATGACTTTTCTCTTTAAAAAAAATATATCGAATTTGTAGCATTTCAAATTTTAAAAAATCAATCGTAAATCACAATGTTAAGCCAAACAACGCCCGATTTGAAAAGAAGACAAGAGAAGAAAATCGTTGCTTTTTAAAGCCCTATAAGATTATCGTTACAAGTTTAGAACTTTCTTAAAAGATGAAAAATTCAATTTTCGAACAAACAAAAAATGATCAAAAATTCCATTTGGTGCGCAACTATGCAAGATACGGATATATATAAATAAATAAAAATTGTAATACTAAAAATATTTTGCAAATTTGTTATTACTTACTTTTTGAAAGGGTGCGTAGTTTTTTTTTATTCGTAAAAAAAATATTTTTTGGCAACTGACACAAACTACTAATGTTGTTTAACTGAGAAAGAGCTGCACATTTTTCTTACATCGTTTTTTGATAGGATGCGTATTTTTCGTTTTAATAGTAAAAATAACATTCAAAATTTTAAAAATTAAATTTTTTAAATACGGGTTTTACGCTTTAAAGCACACAGTTAGGTTTTTAAGAAGGAAGACGATCAGAATCACTCTGATCGTCTGATTTATTCTGTTTCTTTATATAGGAGTAGCGTACACGGTAGAAGATAGATCTGCCCGAGCGGCGAGCGGTGTCGGCTTATATATGCTATAGTTAGGGGTTAGGGTATCAAGATAGGCACGCGTAACAACCCTCTCTTTAAATTAATTTTAGTCCCTTAAAATTTAACCCTTCTATGTTTAAGTATAGGAGCCGATGGTTCGGTGTCTACATTCGCATGATACGAGGGTAGTTCAATAAGTCCTTAGAATGACCAACAGATGGCGCGCGAATCGCTCCAATTCATCTGTTTTCAGTCAGCACCACTCCCGACTAGATATAT
>NC_046658.1:14894646-14924994 GCF_010883055.1 Belonocnema kinseyi
GAGCTCCAAGGAGATTATGTTGAAAAATAAAAAAAAATTTACCCAAAAAAAATTGTTTTTATACTTCATTCTAAGGACTTATTGAACTACCCTCGTAGGTTACTACGTTATGTGGTATATCAACTTTGTTTTTCAGGGCAAATAAAACAGAATTTCGATGGAATACATTGTTTCAGACATTCAAATAGTCCTATTCTTTGAAGTACATAGAGCAATCCTAAAGCTAGTGCTATATATCCTGCATACTGTAAGTATTCTAGGCTAGTTTCTTTCCAAGTACGGAGGTGCCTGTCTTTGGCTATATTAAAGAGAATATTTTCTGTGTCATCCAAGCTGAATAGTGCTTGGCGAAGTTCGTTATTATTCATTTGCTTGGGCAGTAGTAATAATTTTGTTTTTAAGTGACTGACGTCGTCAACATTAAAATTTACATCGTAAGTTACATTAAACCAAGTTGTTGTTAAACCAATATATCGTGGTTGTTATATAATTTACAGTTACTACGAGTTATTATGGTGGCTACATCGATCGCTAATGTTTTCAAATCGTTTTCAAATAATATATCCAAATTGAATTTTTTCGTAGGTATTACAATGTATCCGGTTTGTAAGGGTATAACGGTTTCAGTATGTAGCAGGTATAGAGAGTGGTTACATCTAGTGTTTTCCTTATGCTTTAGTATACTGGCTTCGCAAGTATTGGTGTCGTACAACATAATATTTGGTTGGTTTCTTCTGCAAATTCTATTTTTGTCGATTTCTTTACAACGTTGTATCGTTTATAGGTCCGTCGGGATATACGCGTCTTTGTATTTGATTATATAGTCATGGTTAGGGATTAGGGACATGTGGATGTTGTAAATTTCTTCTGGAATCGGAATAATGTGTTGGAGGGATTCTTCAACTTTTTCTAGGACATGTATTTGTATGATATAGGTAAATAGTCCTTTGATAATAGCTACTTTTATTTCACTAATGTCGAGCAAATGTTGATAATTCTCTTCATCATTATCAAAGTGGTATCGTGTCTTATGACAATTTTCAAAATCTTGTATGGTTTGTTTCAAGATTGCTGGCGTTAGGATCTGAGGATGAGGGATGCCGTGTTTACCATCTGCTATGGCGTCTATAGCTGTGTTCATATCTTCGGTTGTTTCGTCGATCATTATTGCCGCTGTAAACAATTTGGAATTTATATAACTATCCCGTGCATTCCTGTTAACATCGTTAGCCATATCCCTGGCCAAATCTTTTTCTTCTTTAGTCACTCTGGCATTAGTAGATGATGAGTTTAAGATCAATTTAAGGATCTTGGTGTGGTTTTTCATTACTTCGGCTAGTTATTTATTATCGCTATATATTTTGTCGAATTCATTGTTAATTTCAGTTTAATCAGAGTTAGATAATGTTCCGAATAGAGTTTTTGTTATATCACCGACAAAGTTTATGAGTCCCCTTTTAGTTCTTTGTTTACCGAAAAGCTTTTTTAATATGTTTTCCTTTTGTAATAGACGGTTGAAACGATTTTCTAAGAGTTTAATTTCTTATTGTGGCGTGCACTTGCTATTGCATGCTGTTTCAATTAAACTGATAGTTTTACTGATAGTAGCGATTCTGCTTGTGGTCGAAGTCATGTTTATTCCAATTATGAGTTTCCAAGTATCATGGTACATGTGTATCCTCGCAATTTCTTCTATAAATACGTTTCCTTGAATTGGTTTTGCAGTAAAATTAGTTGTCGTCGTCGTGACTAGTGCCAGGAGTAGGATCAGGGTCCTCATCTAAAATAAAAGGCATTGTATTATCAAGATGGACTCTGACTAATTTGTTGCCGATTTTAATGTCAAGATTATTATTGTCTAATACTTTCACGATTTTATACGGGCCTTTCCAGCTAGGGTCTAATTTGTCTCGTTTGCTGTTGTTCAATAATTTAATCATTTGCCCCTGTTTGTATATTGGATGTTTTCGAACTATGTTACTGTCTATCCTCTTTTTTGTCTTTTCAGTTTCAATTTTCTGTCTGGCACGTTTGATATTCTCGTCATGTTTCCTTTTCCATTTTAATATGACTTCTTTCATAGTTAAGTTTGGGGAATTTGGTATTGTCGATGGGAGGTTTGGTTCTCTGCCAAAAGTTAACTCGTATGAAGAGAATCCAGTAGTTTCATTCACCATGGTGTTTATAACGAAATTTATATACTTCATATTCTCGTCCCATTCGTTGTTGTTTTCGTCACAAGAAGTTTTAATTAAGTTCGTTAGAGTGGAGTGCATCAATTCAATGTTTCCGTTGGATTGCGGATGAAATGCAATTGTTTCGATGTGCTTTGTTTTCAATGAGTTTTCAAACTCTTGCATTAGTTCTGAAATGAAGTTCGTTCCTTGGTCTGTGAGAATAGTCCTGGGAGCGCCGAATATATATAGTGTTCTATCAAATTTTCGATTAGCGTTGTTGATTCGGTATCCTTGAGTGGTATGAGTATTGTATATCTTGTTAGTCGGTCTTGAAGGCTTAGTACGTATTTATTTCCTTTCTTGGTTGTAGGTAAAGGACCATAAATGTCTAATGCTATTTTGTCATTTGGTTTCACTGGGACTTCGGGAATTATACTTTCAGCCTGATTTCGGATACGCGTTGTTTTTTGTAACTGGCATATCGGACATTTTTTCACATATTCGATAACATCTTTGTCTAGTCCAACCCAATGACCTAATTTCCGGGCTTGATCCAATGTCTTATGTTCTCCGAGATGTCCTTTGTGAGCTTCTTCCATTATCGATTTTCGTTTTTCTTTAGTGAGTTCTCTAATGTTATTAAAACATAGATGAAAGTTTTCTTCTGCACACATCGTTGAGATGTATTCTATCATTGTTTGTATAGTTTCTTTCTCCAAAGGGGTTATCAATGGGTCGTTTATAGCTATCCGCAAGATCGTATATCCTTTGTCTCGTAATTCTGTTGATATTTCTATTAATTGTGATAGCCATTCTTTTTCATTATATGGGCCTAGTTTGTCTTTATTTATCTCTTTCCAAAGTTTGCCTGTCGCGTTTGGTTTAACTTTAATTTTTCCTGAGTCTTTTGGGTCCTTTTTCCAATTAGTGTATTTTTCGTATGTAGTTGAGAGTATGTTTTCGATTTCTTCTAATTCCATGGGCACTTCGTTTTCTGGTTCTTCGGTAGTCGTGACGAGGGTATCGAATATTTCAATCCGAGGTGTTTCTTCTTGTGTTAGTTGTTCGTCAGTAATACCTGCGTCCTTTATGCAATCGTCGAGAGTTAATGGAAAAAGACGTAATAAACAATCAGCAACCTTATTCTCCTTACCCTTGACGTATTCTATTTTATATTTATATTCCTCCATGCGTAGTCTCCACCATAGGAGTCTCGAACTTGGATCCTTGACGTTGTGTAACCATACTAACGCTTTGTGATCCGTTTGTATTTTGAAGGTTTTTCCGAGAAGGTATTGGCGTAGCCGTTTCATGGCCCAAACTATCGCTAACAGTTCCTTTTCTGAAGTAGTATAGTTTTCTTCAGCTTTGCTTAACGTACGGTAAATGAAAAGACAGGGGTGACCATTTTGAGAGAGTACAGCGCCCAAGCCATGATTGAAGGCATCAGTGGTTAGAGTAAACTGTTCCTCAAAGTTTGAGAATCTTAACACAGGAGCTGTTGTCAAAGCATGACGCAAATCATAGAATGCTTTCTCACAGTCCGGTGTCCAGTCGAAAATCATTTCCTTCTGAGTTAAACGAGTTAAAGGTCTTGCAATACTGGAAAATTTTTAAATAAATTTGCAATAGTATCCTGCAAGGCCTAAGAAGCTTTGTACGTCCTTTATTGTTTTCAAGTTCTTGAAATTTTTAATTGTCTCAATCTGCTGGGTTAGGTTAGGTGACTAAGGTTCGTATTTCTCAGTACTTCGGTTAATCGCTGATAGTTTCCGTTTGACTCATTGCGTGCGTCGCCTGTTTCTGTGGAATTTGGAACTGATCGTGAAGTCATTATCTTATCGTACTTGATAGTTTATCGTACTTGATAGTTTATATTCTAGTTCAAGTCGTTTGCCTCTAATTGCGAATAATTCTCCGCAAAGGGCTGAAATTCGGCTCGTTCTTGATGTTTTTCGTGTTTGGTCCATTCCTGGTTTGTTATTTCCTCTTGTTCCACATACTCTTCCTGGGGCATTAGTTCGAAAGATTGTTCCTCCAGTGCTTGGTTGATTTGGGGAGGTCGCTTGACGTACTGTTCTGGGTGAAAACCCTGTGGTTTAGTTTGGCATTGGGATGCAAAATGTCCTATCTTTCCGCATTTGTGGCATGACATTTTACTCCTATCTGTTTGTATATGTTGTGCAGCTTTGAATGCGGTTGTATTGGCGAATGGTCGCGGTGGCGGTATGGGTTTCATGAATGTTCTTTGGACCGCGCGTGGAATCGGGGCTTGTCTTACTGGTTGGGATTCACGGATCCACATTTCTGATTCCGCGGCGTAATTCTGGACTTCCGAGATATGTTTCGGTTTCAGGGGTCTGACTTGTAATCCTATTTCCCTCTTTAGGTTAATTATGTATCTACTTGTTGCTTCTTGTTCCTCCATTTTAATCTTTATTTTTCGTTCACTTGAACTCATGTACTGTGATTGAACCGAGTATAAGATTTCATTCATGATCTGTTTGAATCTAGAAGAATAATTTTGAACCGTTTCCGTTGCGCCTTGTTTACAGGACTCGAGTCTACTCGTCAAAGCAAGTATGGACGAGGTTTGTTTGAGGTTTTGTCTCAAGGCATCAAATAATTCTTCATAAGATTCTATTTGGATGAATCTAATTGCGTTTTTGGCGTGTGCGACTATTCTTTGAGCTTTGATTAAAGAGAGTAGTAATAACGGTTGGGTACATTGAGTTTCCGCGTTTTTGACTTGTCTGATGAAATCCTCTACTCTTATGTCGTTTTGTCCATTTAGTACATCAATGGTTCCCAGGATTTCTTTAGCTGGGCTTGGGTCTTCTGGCGGCAGTTGATCTTGATTCTTTTTCTGTTTTCTTTTAATATTTCTAGGTTTCTCTGTAATCTTTCTTCGTCCTCATTGTCTTCCGTAAGTAAAGCGTCTGACTCTATTTTTGCTTGTAGTCCTACTTTTAATGCCAAGCTATGGATTTCCTGTTGTCTTCGCTCGTTTTCTATTATAAGTTCGCGTTGATTATGAATTGTTTGGTTCACGGCAGTGGTGAGGGATTGTAATTGTCTCAGGATCTGGGTGAATTGGTCAGGTGACTGTTGTCTTTCGTCTGTCATGTTGTCACTTTCCGAATCTGTATTAAATATAACTACAGGATTTCTATATGCTAAGTACTGGCTTTCCAGTTTGCAGCGTTTCCAAGCTTTTATTTTCTTGTGCTTTTAATACATTCAGAATGCAAGCTATCGTGCTACAACAATAGACTTGATTCTACAGTAAGTTTCTTTTATTTTGCTGAGGAAGAGAAGCACGTTGTGCAAGTACGTTCTCTACCCAAATGTTCAAATTTTGCTCCGCCAAATACTAAACAGTTATTATTCGTTTAGAATTTGTCACCTTCCTCAGACCACAAGGGAGACTGATACTCATGAACATTTTCTTACGATTTGTGACCTATCGTATTTTCTAGATACAATAACTTACAGTGGTTACAATCGTACAGTAGCTGGCCTAGAATCCGTGGAATCTTACGGTCTGTTGACTGGCTGCTACTGCTTTCCTTGCTGATTTCTCTGCATTAGACGAAATTCGTTTGAGTTTCCTATGTATGAGGCCTACTTAGTTCAGCACTCAGTTTCAATAATAACTTGGTAGTCCTGGGTTTTCAGAGGTCCGTGGAATTCTCTGGAGTCTATTTTAACTTCCTTTTTTATTCCGTAGAACAATTATTCCGTAGAATAATCTTGAGGTTCGCTTACCACATTGTCTTCTTTTGATTTGCTTGATCGTTGAAGGACAATCCTGGCAGGATCGCCAAAAAATGTTACGCTTTAAAACACACAGGTTTTTAAAAAGGAAGACGATCAGAATCACTCTGATTGTCTGATTTATTCTGTTTCTTTATACAGGAGTAGCGTACACGGTAGAAGATAGATCTGCCCGAGCGGCGAGCGGTGTCGGCTTATATATGCTATGGGTAGGGGTAGGGGTATCAAGATAGGCATGCGTAACACGGTATCGGCTAAGAAAAAAATGAGTGAACAAAAATTGTGCACCTAAAACACACGTACAAATTTTTTAGAAACCAGTCCGTAAACACGTTAACTGTAAAAAAATTAACGGATCAAATCGAGCTTTGGCACACTTTTTCAGGTCTTAAATGAAAAAACGAGTTTTTTAACCCACAATATTTAAAAAACGGTTATGGTTTTATCCAACCAAAATGTTGTGTTTTTACTATTTTTCGATAGCATACGCTTTTTAGGCTTTATGCATTGAAACTTGTAATTTTAAGACAAACGACGACAATAAGTGAAGGTTTTGAAAGAATATTAAATAAGACTTGATATTTTGGTTTTATTTTTCAAAAATACTATAAAAAATCAAAATTTCAAATGTAAGGCTAAGCGACATGAGATGCGGAAAAAATTTAAAAAGGAGCTTTAACTTTTAAAAGTTCCTATAAAAATTATTTAAACCATTTTTTGATCAGACTTGTTATTGAGGTTTTATTTATCGAAAATATTATGAAAAAAACGAGAATTCAAATTTTGAGCCAAACGACGCGAAATATGGTAACAAAATTTTGGAGGGATTTCAGCGTTCAAAATTCCTACATCATTTGTTTAAACCACTTTTTGGAAGAACTTCTCGTTTTTAATTTATTTTTCTAAATTGATATACAAAAATGAAAAATTTCTATATTACGCCAAAAGACGCGAGATACGTACAATTTTCAACATAACAAAGTGAGGTAGAGAAGAATGTCTGAAGAAAGGATTGTAGCTTTTTGTTGTAAGGTAATTCAGAAAATAAAAATACGTTAAAAAATATCAGTCAACAATCGAGCGCGTAGCGCTAGTGTCACGATGAGGTTTTTTTTTATAAAGTCTCGTTGAAGCGTTCTAAGTGCAAAGAATAAATAACCAAGCGCAGGGCGCGATATTCGACAAGCGCGCACTGTAGGTGCGTTCAAATTTGTAAGAAATTTGAAAATTCAATGTTTCATTTCAATTTATAAGTTATTTATGGAAAATTCTGCAGCGCAGGACAATAGACGGAAGAACTTGAACTCGAGTGCCATCGCGTGAACGGGAGGAGGAGAGAGTGGGAAAACACGGTCGAACTGTAAGGAGTGGGGGTCAGAATTCTTCGCTGAGACTTCTCCTTGGTTCTGCTGCCTCGAGTTCGAGATTTCTTTAATCACTCGTCCTGTAAAATTTCACTTTTGCCTAGTGTGTCCCTTTTCTCGGATCGCGTAACATATACAGGAACTTCATGTTGTCTCCCGAATTGAACGATATTTATATTGTTGTTTTAACAATTTTTTACAATAGCGCTGTTTTATGGCTCAAAATATGAAATTTTTTTATGCAATTAAAGTACAATTTAAAAACATGAAATTAGCTTAATATTTCGCGAAATAATACGTTACAAATATTTCGGAATTTAATGAAAGTAGCCGCACTATAAAAAGTGTTAGAAAAAAAGTATCTATTTCACAACAATAGTTACCTCAGAAGAAAGGAGATAATGGCTCACCCACAGGTTAATAGTTGGGAGGGGAAAAGGCAAGAAAGTCCGTATTCCTTTTCTCCAGAAATGGGAGGATTTGCATTAAAGCGCTTGAGCCAGGTCGGGACATTTATCGGAAGTAATTTCATTAGTAAATAACACTGTAATAACATACAAATCGTGCGTTACAAGGGTTGTATATACTATACACAATGCGGCAAAAAGGTTTAAATTAGTGAAATTCATTAACCTCAATAATATAAATAATAATAAGCCGTGGTTTAACGTCGAATATAATAAATATAAAAATAACACAAGCACAAGAGAAAAAAGGTCTTGTCCACCAAACGAGATAAACATTTCCATACGTTTTTGGGGTCGCTGAATTCGAATTCGGGGTTGGTTTTGGTCAGGTCGCATTTCGTCCCTAACCTTAAAAAATGATGAAAGTTGGAACATTCATGGAAACCCCCAGAAAGCAAAGCGGTTATATGTTTTTAGGGTAGCTGAATCCAAATTTAAAGGTCATTTGACTCGGGGAGGTCGCATTCCATTCATTCAACCTCTCTTTCCAATGTCCAAAAGAAATATGCTAACATATTCATATCCCACCTTCCCTGATATCTACGTTCCATCTCCTTTATGTCTTGATGGAATCTTTCCCCCTGCTCCTCACTGTAATCGCCCAAATTCATTGGAAATTAATCTATGTGAGACTCCAAGAAGTGCAACTTTAGGTTCATCAAACAACCAAGCTTTCCAAAGTTTTTCACCAGATCAGCTACTATTTTCTTGAAGTTTTACTTTTATGATTACCGAGAAAGTTTTCCACGACATTTTTGAAACTCGTCCTTGCAGTTTTTTCTTTTTTGTTCATAACTATGATGAAATTCTGATCTTTGCACATTTTACGGATTTGTGGGCCGTCAAAACACCCTCATGCACTTTTGCTTCTCAAATATTTGAAACTTTTTGCTGTGAATATTCCAAACATTTGCCTTCTTTGATAAGAGCCTTAAAAATTGCTTCATTACATCCAATCTAATATGGAGAGCAGGTAGAAGTACTCTGTCTGGATTCGCTAACGGGGCTTGCTTAATATTTTGCAAACCTAGCTCGAATGAAATTCTGGCTATAGATATAGGAGCGAACTTATTCGTTTTGGGAAGTAATAACATCTGGTTTCAGTTCATCCATTAGCCCTTGCACATCGTTACAATACACCAGCGATGGGTCGTCTTTGTTCGTTAAGTATTTTCTAAATTTTACTTTTCTGTTTCGGAAATAATCAACTTTAACATATTTTGCTAGTTAGTTCTTTTATCCTTGCCTTTACCTGGAATGTAATCGTCGTCATTTTCGTGATGCTCCGATTCATCACTTTATTCATCGGAATCATTTTCTTCTTCAGATTCTATGTTTTTCCTCGATTCGTCTACTTCGTCGGAATCATTTCTTACGTCAGAATTTATCTCATTGCAGCACCAGCTTTCTAGTTTCTCTACTGTTTTAACATTGGTACAAACAAAGCTTTGCTTATTTTTTCTGTTGAAACCTGTAACGTCATTCATACAAAAGTAAGAATCCTTTTGATGCAATTTCTCTTTCCACAACCCAGGTTTGTTATATTTCAGGTCCTTAGAATATCTGCTGGGATCCCAGCGACGTAACATCTTAGAATAAGATGCACACATTTTATGTGGCATCCATTTTTCGTACGTTATTTTAAGACCAAAACATACCTAATCCATATTTTAAAGTTTCGCAGAAATTATTTTTCGATCAGTTCGGGGCGGGTATTTGCTACATATGTAGCAAAAAGCACTAGTGTCTTTGTTGCATGTATGTTTCGAAACAGAAACTGGAAATTCTTTGTTTGATGGTGCCATATGTGTTAAGGAAAATCCGCACGTGAGGGATCCTGGCCCGACGGGAAGTGATTCTACCGTTCTAGGGGTGATAACTCTCATACCTCCCTAGGCCTAAGTATGAGAGCTTTCCGACTTTGACGAGGACTATATCAACTCGTCGTCGGAAACACTAAGACTTCATCCACACCCTCACGCCCACCTGCAATGCCGCGCACCTTCGCTGGCTTCGTTACCTCAACAAATCTAAGAACGAATCATTCTACACATCCCCTTTCGGGACACTTGTCATCGTCACAGTATCTGTCAAGGCAGAAGGATTTTGTGCTACATACTGATAGACATGCTCAAAGAATGCCTAACAAGTTCTATGTCCCAGCGCTGAATGGAAACAATTGATGTCGAGAACAGATTTCAGAGTTTTAACTTTTTTAGGTTATGAATGGAATGCGACTTTGCCAAGTCAAATGACCTTTAAATTTAGACTCAGCGACCCTGAAAACATATAACCGCTTTGCTTTCTAGGTGTTTCCATGAATTTTCTAACTTTCATAATTTTTTTGAGATTAAAAACGAAATGAATCCTGACCGAGTAAAACAACCCCGGATTCGGATTCAGCGGCCCCAAAAACGTATAGAAATGTTTATCTCGTCTGGTGGACAATACCTTCTTTTCGTGTGCCTGTGTAACCTTCATGATATCCGAAAAGCCTGGAAAAAATTAAACAGTCCGCAGAATCCATGACGAAGAAAAAAGAATACGAGGAAAACACGGTAAGCAAAGTAGCCTCGTCCTCCAATTACAGTGCATTCCGAGAAAGTGATGTATAGGACCAGGATTAAAAATACTTTTAAAGCAAGCGGCATTAAACTAGAATCTTTGAAGAATTACTTGAAATCATTATTTCTGTCTCGAGCATAAGGTAACACACAAATATATATGGTTTCTTACATCCATGTCTAGATAACGAGGTAACGTTTGATGACATGCGGGAAAGTTCCTGGCTCTAATGTAGTACCTTTTGAATTTATTAAAAATCGAACTCTTAAAGGACTGCAACATTTAAATCAATTGTTCAATACAATACTAGAGTCGGAAAATATCCCTAAGAAATGGGGTCGGATGCAAGCGTCTATGATATATAAAACCAGAGTTTTATTCAGGATTCAGAAAAAAGTACAGTCGAACCTCGATAACTCGAACGTCTATTAGTCGGATTCTCGATAACTCGAAGACATTTTTCGGCCCCGGGATTTCCATATAGGATTTCTGTGTTAAATTTTTTCGATAACTTGAATTTCGTTAACTCGAATATTTCGATAATTCGAAGTCATTAGACGGATCCTCAAGAGTCTCGATAAGTGAAATCCCTATACAAAGGGACTGGATGGTCAGGCAGTGGACAGTGAATGGAGTCGCTTAATTGAAGGGATAGAATTTCGTTAACTCTAATATTTCGATAATTCAAATTCATTAGACGGACTCCCAAGAGTCTTGGTAAGTGGACCCTAAACAAAGGGACCGGACGGTAGGGCAGCGGAGAGTGGGTGGAGTCGTCTAACTGAAGGGATATAAGCTCGGATATTAGCACAACTTGAGTAAGTTTATTCTATATCATCGTCAAGTCAAGTTTCACAGTGGAGAAAAAACGATCTCTGAAGTCTTTAACTATCGGCGATAAATTAAAAATTATTGTCGAAGTTAAAACAGGAATAAAACGTAAAAAACGAATCGCAAGTGAATTCGGTATCTCCGCGAGTACTCTATCGACGATATTGAAGGATCAGGACAAAATGTTGTAGGCGGTGGAAGAAGCACCGTGTTTGTCACAGCCTAAAAGGTTTAAAGAATCAAGTTTCCCTGAACTTGAGCGAGGTATGATGGAGTAGATAAAGCGAGTGAGAGATCATAATTTACCAGTGTCAGGACCATCAATCCAAGAAAAAGCTGCGGAGTTCGTGAAGGATCCTGGACTAAAATTTCAAGCTAGCACTGGTTGGCTGGAAAAATTCAAATACAGTAACGGTATTGTAGAGAAAATCATATCAGGGAGAGTGCAGCTGTGTCTGAACTTGACTGCGAAGACAGAACGAGTGTACTGCCGAGTCTACTAGAAGAATATGACCCGGAAGACACTTTCAACGCGGATGAATTTGGTATTTTCTTTAGATACTAACCAGACAGAACCTTGATATTCAAAGGGGATACTTGTCATGGAGGAAAGAAGAGCAAAGAACGTGTGACAGTCATGGCAGGAGCTAATATGACTGGAACAAAAAAATTGAAACTGGTCCTGATTGGAAAATCGCAGAAACCGCAGAATAAAAAATCGCAGATTAAGAAATTTTCCAATCAAAAGAGGAAAGTGCTACTCTTTGTAGACAATTGTCCTGCGCATCCTAAGATTCTTTCACATAAACTAAAAGCAATTCGGGTGGTTTTTCTGCCGCTAAATATGATATCCAAACTGCAGCCAATGGACCAGGGAATCATCAAGAACAAACATTATTATCGGAATTACTTCATTCTTTTTTCTTCACAGAAATTGGAGAACAGGTGGTGGACGAAACATTTAAAACTTTTGCCTGTGATGAATGCGATTGAATTCCAAGACTTTGCTAACGTAGACTCTGATATTATTACCACATCTTATCCGACTGATATTGAAATACTAGATTCTACAACGTTTCAAGAAGAATCTAATGATTTAAGCGAAGAAGAAGCAGATAGTGATGACAATGTGGAATCATCCCCAACTAATCTTTCCCAAGCCACGGATGGTTTAGAAATATTAAGGAAATATATTCGAGAACAACCCGGAACTACAGATAAGATTTTTTCTGCCCTTAACGTGATTGAAAGTTATATGGATAACAGTTCAATAAAAAAAACCAAAACAAACCAAGCTGACCGATTTTTTCAAGAAATAGTCTGCGTATTGAGTCTAAATTAGTCATAATTCGTGCAATAGTAACTTTCAATCCTTATTACTAAATTTTTTAAAATCGGCCCTTTTTAGGGCCAAAAACTTTTTCTTAAGAGGAATAATCTTTATATCAAACATGCACTCGTTTATTAGTTAGAAATCCTGATAATTCTAGTATTTTGCCTACAATCTACTCTTTTCTAATTTTACAATTAGTGTACTTAGTGTATGTTTCAGAAAAACATATTTTCGCCAATATATTCATAATTCTTTGATAACTCGAAGTTTTTTTGCTTCCCGTGGTGGTTCGAGCTATCAAGGTTCGAGTGTAGTTTTATTGACAATATAGACACCCTAAATCTAGGTGTACAAATTCAATTCCGTAAATAAAGCATTTTTTGGAGAAAGTTTTTAAAAATGGGTGTTAGACCAAAATATATTAGAATCTGCAAAAATATATACAATAAAGCTCTGGTTACCTATGTGGCCCGCCGAACAGAAGAAAATGAAAAGTCAACCAACTTTCGTACGTGGACAACCTTGTACATTTTGTCTCCTCAAAAGAGGATCTTAAAACCTTGTGACGGTATTAAATAGGTACTCTAAAGCAATTGGCATGAACTTTAGATTGGGCAAGTATACCTGCGTCAATCTATACAAAGGAAGACTAAAAAATACATCATCGCGTGAAGATCCACAACTTATAGGTAAAAAAATTCTAGCAGTTTCTATACTGCTCTACATATTTGGTACAGGAAAATGGAAATTAGGGCGTCTTCATCGAAGAATGGTTCTAGCTACAGCCTGTTCAATTCTAAAAAGCATAAATTCTCTCATGCGTCTGATACATCAACATGAACTCGTCAATGTTGCGACATTTCCATGCACATAGCCTAGCATCATTAACACATTTGGTACTAAAAAGTCGTCTATAGCCCAGGTCAAACTGGAGTCCGTTGTTGAGAATGATCAGTGTAATATATACTGGAATTTCTGATTTTCCACCACTCAACGTATCAGTGCTACAAAGCCTAATATTGTCCTTCAAGACCTAAAGACTAAGATGATTTACATGACTGACTTCTCGGCACCAGCTGATAGTAATATCGCGGCAAAGGAGAAAGTAAAACGGACGAAATGTCAAGCTCTCCGTTTCGAGCTGAGCAGGCTATACCAAGGCTACAAAGGCTATCTTCTCGTTCTCATAATCGGCTGCTTTAAGGTATTAAAGCTTCATCTCTCAGCCAAATAAAAAAAAATCCCGGCTTGCGAGCAGCGGGTTCAGTCCATCGCGAGCCAGATGCAAAAGGCTGTTCTTCTACCTTGTAAGGTCATCCGCGGTTAGAGATCGCACTCTAAGGAACAGTGTGGGATAGAAGGAATAGACGACGTACACGTTCCGGTTGCGTCAGGATTGGTTGCCTGAAGGAATCATGATCGTAGCTTCTGGAGCCTACAACTTCTCCTAAGATTTTGTTCCTATCAGGTGTTTTTTTTTGCAGCCCATCGAAATGTCCCCAACTTTCTGAAAAATCTAGCTGACTGTGCAAAGAAGTTTGGTAGTAAAGCCGAAAATGAAGCTGTACGCAAACTTGGGCCGAGAATGGCATTACCTTTGGAACTGAATATAATGGATTACTTCTTCGTTAAGATGATTCTTTAATAGCATTACTACATATTGTTGTTACAAGTTATTTAACAGAAATTCTACTTTTTTTTAGTTTTGTCGCAAGGCATATAACATGAATTCTACTTGTAATTAAAAATTGTACCTTTTTTTATACAAGATTTTATGTTTGTTTAGTACTACAATCAATTTTTAAACAAAGTAGGTATTCTGGGTTTCGCGAATATTAAGTTTTTTGCTAATTTTGTTACAAGGTTGCGTCCATTAAGGCATTATAACAAAATTTTTAATTTGCGAACGTATCAACACCAGCAAACTTACTTTATTGCAAATTTCTTAGCCTAACTAAAAAAACAAAAAACCTTTTTTGAAAAAGGTACTCTTTTTAATTACTAGCAGAATTCATGTTATATACACTGCGACAAAATAGACAAAAGCTGAAAACAATTACAAACTTCTTCTAACAATAAAAGTCGCTTTTTTCGATTTATTGGGGAGTTTCTGTAACATTACTTTTAAAAAAGCTAACGAAAAAAATGGACATTCGCGTAACCCAGAAAAAATACTTATAGTAAATTTATCAGCAAGACTGAGAAAACAAAACACCTTTTCTAACGAAAAAAGGTACTCTTTTCGGTAACTCGCAAATTTTATATCACTTAGCCCCCCTGAAATAAAGTGATGAAATTAAATATTCGCAAAACATAGAAAACTAACACTCTTGTCAAATTCTTAGAAGGATTAAAATAATAACGAAACAAATTTTTTCTAACACAAAAAGTTACTCTCTTCGATAACTTTCAGGATGTCTGTTACATAACTGGTAACAAACCTAAGATAAAACAAGCATTTGTGAAACCCGGCAAAATTATTTTCTTAAAAACCTCTTAGTAATAATAAAATAATAACGTACCTCTTTCAACAAGTATAGTAAGTGTTATCGATCTCCCGTAGAGCTTGCGTGGCATAACTTTTAAAATCTCTAACGTAAACTCCGGACATAGGTCACTTTTTCGAGTCCTTGCATAGTTTCTGTTACGCATCTTGTAAAATATATAACAAAAACATTGAACATTCGTGAAAACAAAACAAAAAACTTACTTCAGTGAAAATTGCCTAGCCAGATTAAAATAATATCTCACCTCTCCTAATAATAAAGTAACTTTTTCTATTTTACATAGATTTTATGTTATATAACATGTATTCAATAGACTCTCGGTAGCTCACGCGATAGCGCATCAGGCCTCCGAGCAAGAGGAATGGGATTCGATCCCTGTGCCGGTTCCCACTGAATTTTTCTATGTACTTGTACCGGTGCTTTCGTGCTTTAATATCCATCTTAAATCGTAGGTCCCTTCAAAAGAAACTCAATACCTCCAAAAGTATAGACAGACTTTGACTAGACTCGAAAAAGAGTTATCTCATTCCGCAGAGGCTTCATATCGAGGGACTATCCCTCGGTGGGCGTTGGTTGATTTCGAGTCACAAACCTACATTCATTTACGCAAGAACCTCATTTATATAAATATATAGTAAATGATATTCTAAATTATTTATGGAATTCAGTAATGATAGTTCTGTATATAAAAACAAAAGACAAAAGGCGTTAAACGTCAAATTATACTAAAATGATTTCAAAAATATTTCGAAAAGGTCCATATCGCTATCTTAGATGTTACACATCAAAAAATGAAATTAAAAGTGCAATACCACAAGAGGTTAAAGACTGAGATGACCCTGATAGTTTAATGAAGCACGATAAATTAAAGAAACCTCATATTAATTTTACTTATAACAATTAATTAATACATACATATTTGTTCCTAAACTAAATATACCAAGTAATAGTTATATAAGTTATATATATGTAACAATTCAAACTTCACGTATCATTCACCTATAAATGCATAATAGGCAGCAAACAAGTGTAT
Organism: Belonocnema kinseyi; assembly: GCF_010883055.1. Classification (NCBI taxonomy): domain Eukaryota; kingdom Metazoa; phylum Arthropoda; class Insecta; order Hymenoptera; family Cynipidae; genus Belonocnema; species Belonocnema kinseyi. Next base: position 14,910,701 of record NC_046658.1, read on the forward strand.
AAACATGTAAATGGCCCGACACCCTGTAACCGAAAGTATCTCACTAGATTCATCGAAGGTGGTAAAGTTAGCACATAGAGTTCATACTCCTGAAAGATCAATAGAAGAGAGAATGCGATCACCGAGAATCTCAACAGGGTGCATATATTAGGCATTCATTGGGATCACTTACCTCGCGGTTTCAATATCATCGTACGTGCTCAACTATACGTTTAGATCGTAAGTGCTTATTTGCGAGAAGAATTACAATTTTTTGAAACAAATACAATTTTCCCTATTAAAAATGGGTTCAAAGCAATTTTTCGACCTTCCTGTCACTAATAATTTGGTTTATAAACTATTTATCGCATACAGGTCGATTTCGTGGGAAAATTGAATTTTTCCGTTTTCATTTGTTATGGGGACAGCTATAAATATTGGCGGTAAAACACTGATTGCGATTAGAAAATTTCTTCGATTTATCAAATACGTTAACATCTTCTTTAACCCTTGTGTGATCACCCAGTGTTATCCACGTTGTTATACAAATCGATTATTTTTCCTGACAGAATTCCTAAATAAATCCTTACAATACCATTTGCTTAGAATTCAGATAAATAAGGGTCATTCGGAGGCCCCAGGCGAAATTTTAATTTTTACTCCACTTTCATGCAAAAATGTATTGTAGTGGATGCTGGGATACCCAGGTGTGTACAGTGGGGTTGTGTAAAAAAATAAAAAAAGCATAGGGTGCTTTTTCAACAGCACAATTTTAATTTTGTTCAAAAAATTTCCATTTTTAATTTTTTTTTTATTTTTTGTAAAAATATGTATTAAGTCTAACATTTTTCGATTTGAAAATTAAAATGGGTCAAATAGAGCCAAAGATATGTCGCCTTAAAAAAGTTAAAACAATGTTTAAAGTCCCAGAGATCCGACAATTTTTGCAATTTTCAAAGAATATAATTGGAGGGGTTATTTGAGGTTACTAAAGAAAAGAATCTTCTTAGTGACAGCTAAATCCTGTTCAACGACGAAAATTTGTTTCGTGAAATGATACGATTTCTAGTTGCTCAAAAGGTAGAAACATCTACAGGGAGAGATTTCGGAAAAAATATTTAATTATACTTTAAAGAATCACAATTGAATTTAAGTTGGGACAAAAAGTCCTGCCTTTTGGTTTTAAAGATTAACTACTTCGACAGAAAAAATCATAGGATTCTGAGGCAAAGATAGAAAAATTCTTCAAAGTTATATTTGTAAAATGATGTCACTTTAATTTTCGTCAAAAATTGTTTGTCTTTCAGGTGGCAGAAAATCTGTGAAAAGCCAGGAGAAATGACTTTCAACTTTTAATTTAATTATTGTTATAACCAGTAGAACTAAAAATGTAAAAAATAATTATCTTGGCTCTGGATAGATTATAAAGATTTTAAGGTCAAATATAGCTTGAATGAAGTTTTTTGGTTCAGCGGTTTTAATTCGAAAGTTAAACCGTCAATAAACATTATTATCATGATCCTAATGAGTTTCAATATTGGAAAACTCGTAATAAAAAACCTAATTCTCGGTATTGTTGAATTTAACTGTAACACAGATCTCTTCAGAAAAAATGGGCCACGTTATGTTCGCTACCGAATGCCATAAGCGTAGAAACCTCCTGTTTGCTACACAGCAGAAGACGAACCTTCAAAGGGTCAATTATAGTCCGGAAGCTAGGAACCTCTTGCTCATCGAAAAGAGATCCTCCAAAAATTTTTAATTAATATTATGCATAATGATCCCTAGAAACCGATAGTATGAGGTAGTTCTGCAAATATTATCAATTAATTATTTTGTTACAAAGCATACTCTATCTCCTAAAATTATTAAAATTTGAACTAATTTATTTTGAAACTATTTTTTGAAGCCTGTTTGGATTTCAAAAAGTTTTAATATTCCTCTAAGCCGCTGAGTAGCTTCATATTGGTTTCTGTTTCGAGTACAAAAAAACTGGGTTTTCCGAACTAGTTCATACCAACCCGTAGTCTGATGGCATTCAATTAGAATCTTAGCAGCCACTGACCTGACTCTCTTGCATTTTATTTTGAAATTCTTAATTGAACCCTAATATTGATTTATGTTTTGGTTTCCGAATTGAGCTTCACCAAAAATGTACTAAGGCTCCACTGCTAATGAGATCTATTTGAAAGTTGCGTCCTATTTCGATTTACAAATCGAATTTTGCTAATGGCGTGAAAAGTCCTCAATAGTTGTGAGATCTATATGTGACCGTCCGCGAAGAAAGATGCCTAATGCGGAAAAAATCTATTTTTATTTTCTTAAATACATCCGATAGTTTTTTGTTTGTTATTCAAATTTCCCGGTAACGATTTATGAAATAATAACGCCGCGTGTATTTTTTTCACAAAAACAGACAAATTTACTGTACTTCTCCAGAATATAACCTGATATTAGAAATTCAAGGAGCCGTACCTCAGAAACGGTGCATCGCAAGAAAAAAATTTTATTTCTTTATAGATTTTTTCCTACTCCACAATTTTTTTAACGCTTTCGATCACCAAAATATTTTTTTTCGGGTTGAAAAAGAAAAGAAACTGATTTTTGGCAACTTTAGCGCCCTCTTTTTTGTGCATTTTTTGTTGTGGCGCAACGACTACTAAAATAACTTCAGTCATTTTTCCCTAAAACCAATTTTCTCATGAGAGATTTACTATGCTACAACACACATATCCGCAAATTGTGATGAAAGAGATATTAAAATGAGCTAACTTCATAGTTATTTTTTTTAAACTTCATGCTGTTAGGTTTTGAATTCTGACTCCACGAGTTTTGCAATTATATAATTATTTAAATTAATATTTTAGATTCTACTGCAATATCCATAATGTTAAGTTAGGGTTATAAACGAGAAATCCTAACCTTTCTTTTAATATGCGTATCTTTAGAATCTGAGGATACGTTTTTTGTGATATTTAGAATTTTAATTTTCAGTTTCAAAAGACTAGGGAAAGGACATATATTTTCAAAAAATGGTTTGCACACCAAAGTCTACAAATCCCCCCTCCCTCCCCTGCGCCCCCATATCTCGGTAACCACATATTATGGTGGCTACGGGTTTGTATGTAGAATAGGGCCTTTAATACTAAAATTTACCGCAGTTTGAAGAAAATCGAAGAACATATGTTTTGGTCAGTGCGCTAATATGAAATGGAATGACCTATACACGCGCGCGCGCGTGTGTGTGTGTGTAATTAAAGGTTCGTCATCAGGACAACCACAGGATGTCGCTGAAAGCGGATGCAAATCTGAAAAACTGCACCCGATCCAAGCGAAATCGTGGTAAAATTTCAGCCATAAACACGCCCCACGATCGTGAGATAGGTGGTTACAGTCTGTGACGGAATCAATATAACGATCCAGCAGAAATCTCGTGCACCCTGAAGGCACGGAGCGACTCAAGAACAACCGCCTTCTGCATTTACTGCGCAAGTGTTTAAGAATATTGTTGACACGCAGTGATGCTTTTCAGGTTATTAACCAGTGAAAGCTAGGCACCTTCAAGGGCGCTGAGGACAAAGACGATTAGTTCAACAGAATATTCGTACAATCGTCGCAACTCCCTTATACGTTCTCTATACCTCTCTTTCTTTTTATTCTGCTTGGCTTTGATTTTGTTGTCAGCTGGTGCCGAATATTCAATAAGCAAGATGGTTCGCTTCTCGAAGTACAGGAGAACTATGTCAAGCCGCGAGTGCGCAAGAGAAACAATTGTCAAGAATATAAAGTTCCAGTATATGCGGCACTTATCATTCTCGACAATTGACTCTATTTCCATGGGAGCATTCAGCAGAACGATATTAAGGTTAATACCATAAGAGTGGCACAAATGGTAATAAAGAACTCTTAGTGCCGCATTGTGCATTTGGATGTAGATCGTTCCCGCATGAGTTGAATAACGAAATATGTCTCCAAATGTGGAGACGGTATGTTAAGGTGGAAATAACACCGTCTTGACATACCAAAATAAAACATCCCGTGCCCGACTTCAATCCGGGTGATTCAAGAAAAGCAAAAGTTAGCTCACACGACATTGACTAATCCTCAAAATTTCTGTGGAAGATGCCGTGCATCCTCTTATCGAGGAGTTACTCATTGAAGTTTTTCTCCTGTGCTTTTTTAGTCCGGGCTTTTAGGAATGAGCACTCGAGATTGATAAGATTTGTGCATTTTGCCCACCCCTGATACTGAAGTTAAGTTCGAGTGTTCCAGCAGCCTCCTTCGCTGCTTTGTACAGAAACGCTCCTTTGCCCCCTTCTTCGTATTTCCTGACCATTTTAGGAAGAGGGTCTCTTCTCTGTGCGAGTTTATGTACTGTACTTAGAATAATGCTGTTGTGAAGACATTCAAGATTCAATATTCCGCGACAAGCTTGACGGCGTGCGATATAGAGTCGCGGAACAGAAGACTTAAGATGCTTGCTTCTGTTCATGTGCATAACCTTTCGTGTCCCGATATCAAGGGATCAGAGCTCGTTCTTCAACCATGGAACCACTCCAAATGAATAGAGTACTAACAGGACGCAAGAATGTTCGCTGTAGATACTTTGTTCTTCACCGACAGTTCGGAATCCCAACTCTGCCAGATGAGACGTTTTTATTTGCTCCGGAGAGTATCCTTTGTAGATGCCACATCCTGAATGCGGCTCTCGCACGCCCAGGTATGTCTCTTCAGCATAAAGGTGATGTACATCGATTCTATCAACGAGCTCAGGGTCTGCAGGGATGTCATTAAGTTTTCCTGGCTTCAAATAAACTTTGGCCCATTTTTTTAACCCAAATTCCATTCCTATTTACTCAGCGTATCGGTCGACAATCCATGGAGATAGATATAGTTGCTATTTATTTTTAGCATAGATCTTAAGATCATCCATGTAAAATGCATGAGTGACCTTGTGCTTTCGATTTGCAGGTTTGCCGCAAAAGTACCCCTGGGAATTGGCGAAGTGCTAGAGATAGTGGCAATAATGTCCATCTTTCTTTCAGATGAGATAGTATATCTGGTTTTCCAAACCGGCATCGATCTTCCTATCCACCTCACGATTTGTGGATGAGCCTTTAAGCTTTCCAAAAGACATATGATAAGTCCCTGGGAGGTCGAATCGCAAGCTTTCCGGCAGGGGCGTCGGAGCTGGGTGGGCTGCATAGCCTGGACCCCACTCAAGAATGGTGATGGGTGGGCGGAGCCCAGTCATAAAATAAATAAACCTAATAAGAAAGTAAAATTACTTTTTATCTTAAATTACTATTTTCGAACATTTTTCGGGAGTCCGCCCATGAAAAAAATCGTTTCGACGCTCCTGCTTCCCGGTAATTAATCAGGGCCATCGATGCGTCACCCTGGTAGGATGCTGCATCTTTGCAGACATATCTATCGATAAGCAAGTTCTCCCGACATCCTGCTACACATTTATTTGGGCCGCGTTATTCATACATTTCTTACCACACAGCTGCGATTGTCCGAACAATCCTATCATTTAGGATAGCTTTGAAGATTTTATACAGTGTGTTTAGACAATTAATAGGATGATAAATTTATATCGTGATGGATGCCTCTCACAAGAGAAAGGTGAGAGCGAAAACTACAGCGACTCCCACTCGTACGTTTTTACGTAAGCTTGAGAGAGCGTGTCACTGAGAGGGCATAAAAAGAGCCATGCTGTCGAGAAACGGCAGTTAGGATCATGCTGCTGCAAAGCGCAGAACGCATAGTGAGAATTGGAATAAAGAGACTCAATCTTTAGAACCGATGTTTGCGGTGTCAGAGTGAAATCTTTAACGAAATAAACTTTTGAGAGCCCTCTTTGGTATCTGACATTTTAATTAAGAATTATTATTTGATGCAAGTAATTTCATTTTTATTATATTTTCAAAGGCGATTTTGATCTACATGTGATTTCTTTTTTCACATTTTCGGGCGACGTCAGGGTTTACCGTGATACTTGCCCCGTAAAATCGAATTAACTAATTTTACAATCTGTCAATCACCGCTGAGCCGCTTCAATCCAGATGAGGAGTTTACTGCACTACCTGTTTCCAAAGTGATCAGAGGTGAATGTAAGAGAGAGAGAGAAAATATCTCCTTTAAAATAGGGACCTAAGTGCATGACTCTCGGAAATTCCTGAATGAAGAAAACGGAAAGTTTCAACTAAAGTTGGCTCGGGAATGCTCTCCCTTGCGATTTCTTAGTATTAAAATCAGAAAATGTAAGAGAATACCTGAGGTCTGAGCGAATCTCGACCCAGGCTTCAAGTACTAAAACGGGCTCGTACAGCACCCCTCTCCGATGAGGATTAACTTTCCTAAGATAATTTCCAATAATCACACCTCGTAAATAGGTAGTAGGATTAAATTAAAATTAGCCTTCTGTGCCATTGTGCCTTTTATTATGACAATGAGAATAAATTAGAACAAGTTCTTCCTCCTGAGATGATATAAGGTCCAGTGACCTATCCTAGCTTCAGAAAGCGCTTATTTCTTTAGAAAACCAATTTTTTAAGAACATGAAAAATTAGTTGCGATAAAACATAAGAAGTGAGCATCTTTTCTGAAGGAAAGAGTCCGTAGAAATTATACAGACATTTAAAGAACAAATCAAATTGATTAGAAAATCAAGAGAAAATTGAATAAGAAAGAAAGAAATGTTAGAGATATAAGAGTTATAAAATTATCGTGAAATTATAATTATAGAATAAAAATACCCTTGTGTGAAATAACATTGAGTTAAGCTTTAGCTTAATAGATTTAAATGACCCGGGAAGCCGATGTTCTAGATTTACATGATAAAAATATTTATTTTATATCAATCGTATTAAGTCTACCAAAAAAGCGTTAATATATTTTAAATGTACATTAAAATGCACATAGCAAAGGGCCTTGGATCATGAATGTATAAATAGGTTAGCTCAGGTGCATGAAATGAAGATAAAATCGATAAATGTAGATAAAAATCTTATTGTTTCTCCAGAGATTCCCCATTTTTAATGACATTTTAAGATTTCCAATGAAAATTTAGTAATTGCTTCCTCTAAGTTAACGTTGCTAAAAGCCAACGGTTACAATATATATACATATCACAAAAGTAGCGGAACAGGCCTAAATCTTCGTAAGTGAGCTATTTTTCACAAAGGTCAAGGTCATTCCCGTAGTAACTTTTAACACAGAACCTGATGGTGACCTTAGGTTTGACCTTGAGGAGGACCTTCATGATTGTTTCAAGGTCAACTTAAAAAAAAATAGAAACAGCGATCGAAAGAACGGAAAATTCACGTTCAAATATGCACTTAGGTCATATGTTCCGGATGACTTAAAAGTTCACTCTAAGGTCATTTTAACTCAAACGATGTTTTGATCGCTACAAGAACAGCATTATTGGAAAATATTCCATATCAGACGAACTTTTTTAAGTATCACGCGTTGATGAGAGTCTAAACTTTGACCTTGACCCTAACCTGGCAGCCGTTGGAAGGTCACGACTGCTCAGGTCGGGTAAGTGAGGTCAGTTTTTAGCGTTAACGAAAAACATTACCCAAGGGCTTTTTAAGGTAGCTAAGGCTGAATCTGTATGTAATGAATGTGACTTTTGTTTTTACCTTAGGGATAACCTTGATGACCTTCGTCGTTATTTCAAAATCCACTTTTTTACCTTGAAAAACTTCATTTTGTCACAAAAAATTGAAATAAGGAGAAATCCTACAATGAAATATGTATTTACGTCATAAGTCGAATTCGACGATGAAGGTCACTAAGGTCATTTAAGCTTATACGAGGTCTGATTACCTTTGGGAAGAGAAGCTTTGAAGTTTTTTTCGTAAAGACCAAAGTTATTAAGTTCAACAAGGCACATGCAGTAGTGAAATATGACCTAAGAGCATATTTGTTAAGATTTACTACGAGAATGACCTTGACCTTTGTGGAAAATAGCTCACTTAAGAGGATACGGACCCATATCCAAGTATAAAGTATACGAGTAAAGTTGCAGAGTATTTTTTTATGGTTATATTCTGAATCTAGAATTTTAGGTTGAATATTCTATTAAATAAACGGCTAACTAATAAAACTTTTTCAGAAATGTTGAGGAAATGGCTGAGCTAACAGATGCTCATCCAATATTTATTGATCTGGCTGCTAGTAGTAGAAAACCAGGAACTCCAATAAGTGGACAAACGAAAGTATCCTTAAGAAACGAACATTTCAGCTATATACTAACTTGGTACAGTTTGTCAATAATGACAGGATATCTTTGGTATAGACAATTCATACAGAAATTACCTTTACTTTAAGTAAATAAAGCGAATCTGAATAAAAACGTGCATAAATTGTTTTTTTTTTTAATCTGTGGATTTGTTTCAAAATTGGCTAACACTAATTTCGAACCTGACCGCTATTTGCTTCTATCAAACATACACGTAATATTATTTAATAGTGCACTTTCATATTACTTAATAACTTATATGCTTTTTAATTTAAAAAATTTCAAATAATTCAAAGTTGCCGAGGTCGTTTTCGGCATTAGAAATTCGTCAAAAAGGAATGATAAAAACATTAAGTTGAAAATGCCTATTAAATAAGATTGCTGTACAATTTTTAAAATCTTTTTTTTCTTATTAACCCTATCTGTTTCATTACCCCTTTTACCTCTTCTAACTTTATTCCCTTCCATCTCCCCGTCCATTCTTTCTATCTTCTCTGTCCTTTTCTTTTTCTCTCTGTTTTTTCTGCATTTAAATTTAACTTTTTTTCCATCTAAGTATTTCGTTGATTCTGTAATGAAGCCCGCCATGCTTTGTTCATCCTCTGCCGTCAACAATATATCGACTCCGTATGCTAGTTTATATCGATGGGTTCGACCAATATTAGGCTGTTGTTTCGTTACCCTTAAGAAAGCGTCTATCATCCTATTACAAATAAGCTTTAGTCTATCTTTCCGCTACGGATAAGAATGCGCCTGATTTAATTTTGTAAGAAATTCAGTAAACAAGCAGATCTGTTGAAAGAAATAAAAATCTTAAAAAGTTTTTTGAAGTTATATCTCTTCTATTAATCCTTCGTTTTATTCTTGCATCTTTGCTTTAGCCTTCTCTATTATAAATTCGTTTCTCACTCCCATCTCCAGTCCTCCTATTGCTTGGCCTTTTTTATACCTCCTCTTTGAATTTTGAACCTGCCATTTATAAACTCTTGGTAATCTTCCCCTTACTCTTGTACATCTCTTTTCATTGAGCCACGTCTCCATTATTACTGCTACATCCCATTGTGTCAAATTTCTCATAACCTCCCTATCCTTCCTTTCCAAGCCTGATATATTCCAATAGCATATCCTCTAACTTCCCCACTTTCGTTTCTCGTCTCTTTTTGTTTTGTACTATTTCTTACTTATATATCTCCCATTCCTTTCTGTTCTAATTTCCCGACACAACTCCTTTTTTACTACTTCTCTGTACTCATTCCAAATCTACCATACACCTTCTATTTGTATTCTCCCATACTTAACTCATGCTTTTCTTCCCTTTTCTCTTTCCTGTTCCGCTATTTTTCGTGGCTTATACTACATCTTCCTTTCTACCCATGTCAATTAGTTTTGCTACAAACAAAGCAAAGGCAAAGTTAAGTTATTTATTTATGTGTTACAGATTATGCGATTACATGATCAATTATGTTTTCCTTTCTATCGATTAGTATATGTTATGTTTGATGCATTCGTCTAATCTCTTCTAATAAATTCCCGAGCTGTTATCTTGTTTTACATAAATTTAAATTATTAAATTTTTGTGTGAATCTCGAAAAAATCTAACAGTGAAAGCTTTTTAATTTCATATAACCGAGCAACTTGAATATACTGAAAAATTGTTTTACTTAATATTCAAGATAACGGACAAAATCCTCAATATTATTTATATTTAAACGAAATGTCCTCTGCAAGTGTTCACATATAATATACTAATAAATAAGCATTATGACCCCCAAATATGATAACTCGTATCACTTCTAATAATAAATTATAAGTAATGGAACCTAACTTCACTTACCTATTTATAACTTTAATTTGTCGAAATTCCTCCTTATTTTTTTACCGTGCCTTCAATAACAATTAATTGGTCCTAGTAAAGTCGTATTGCGCCGTTCCGGTTACCCGGGACCTGAACACCATGTGCTATCTGCTTCGTATCCTTGACTTAATATATAGCTTTGAATGAATAGGTAAAATTGGGGTGATGATAGAATGGGGGAGTTCCAAAGGGCACAAAAGACGTTTTAAAGTGTTAAAACATTATTAACAATTTTTAACACAAGCTACAAAACATTTAATTATAAAGTATTTAAAAAATCAAGAATGGAGAAGGGGGGATATCATGGGTAATTGTAGTGAAAGAATTTTGTGAGGGGTGATACAAAAAGAAATATCTGCATGTACTGCTAAGAAATATACGGCCCAGCTGGGTTGCCCTCACGGATCAACGATTGAAATTTCTAAATCCAAAGGGCGAACATCTTTTTGACACTAACAATTTTAAGGTTTCATGAGTTCAGACATACAAACAATGCATTTGTGAGAAAGATTGGATGACACTTCTTTGAAATTCGAACTCTGACAATATGGATGTTCCATGGGGACAACCTCGGGGGGGGGGGGAGCTCGTTTGCTCGCTGATCAACGATTAAAATTGTTTAAGTCCAAAGTGTGAATATTTGTTGACACCACGAATTTTTACGTTTTATGAGTTCAGACTTACAAACAATGAATTTCTGACAAAAATTCGTGGACGCTTCTTTAAAATTCGAAATCTGGCTATATGGATGTTTCATAGGGTCTACTGCAGGGGGCCCAGCTCGTTAGCCATCACGGATAAACAATTAAAATTTCTAAATCCAAAGGGTGAATATTTTTGAACACCAAAAATTTGAAGGTTTCATGTGTTCACGCTTACAAATAATGAGTTTCTTATAAAAACTCGATTACCCTTGTTCGAAATACGATCTTTGACAATATAGATGTTCCATACGAGCTACCGCAGGGGACCCAGGTCGGCAGCCATCACGGATCAACAATTAAAATTTCTCAATCCCAAGTGTAAATATTTTTAAAACCACAAAATTTAAGGTATAATGAGTTTAGACTCACAAACAATTAATTTCTGAAAAAATTTGATGAAACTTTTTTGAAATTGCACTCTGACAATATGGATGTTTCATAGGGTCTACCGCAGGGGCGCAGCTTGGATCAACGATTACACTTTCTAAGTCCGGAGGACCAATATTTTTTTGACATCACAATTTTACGGATTCATGAGTTTAGACTTAAAAACAATTAATTTCTGCAAAAATTCGATGACTCTTCTTCGAAATTCGAAATCTGGCAATGTGGATGTTCGATAAGGTCAACCGCAGTGGGCCCAGCTCGGTAGCCCTCGCGGATTAACAATCAAAATTTCTAAATCTAAAGTGCAATAGTATAATGCGCAAGAAGGGGCGAAAGGCGACAATTGCACGAGTGTGAAGTTAGCTGCCCGAGCGAAGCGAGGTTAGAATTCACAAGTGTAATTGTTGCCTCACCCCGAGTTGCGCGTATAATTTTTTATAAAAAATATATCGAAAATTTGACTTGAGATGCCTGAAACTTCTTTGCATCTCATCAAAGATGTCATTGTTTGTTTTGATACCACAAATTTCAAGGTTCATGAGTTCAGACTTACAAACAATGAATTTCTGACAAAAATTCTATGACCTTTTTTTTGAAATTTAAAATCTGGCAATATGGCTGTTCTATAGGGTCTACCGCAGGGGTCCCAGCTCGGTAGCCCTCGCGGATGCACGAATACAATTTCTAAATACAAAGTGTAAATATTTTTTTGACACGACAAATTTCAAGGTTTCATGTGATCAGACTTACTAAAAATAAATTTCTGACAAAGATTAAATAACACTTATTTGAAATTTGTATTCTGACAATATGAATATTCCACAGGGGATACCGCAGGGGGTGCAGCTTGGATCAACAACTACAATTTCTAAGTCTAAAGGGCAAATATTTTGTTGACACCACAAATTTACATTTTCGTGAGTTCAGCCTTACAAAACATGAATTTATGATAAAAATTTGACGAGCCTTTTTTGAAATGCGAACTCTGGTAATATGGATGTTCCATAGGGTCTACCGCAAAGGGCCCAGCTCGGTAGCCCTCGCGGATCACCTATTAAAATTTTTAAGTTCAAATTGTAAATATTTTTGTTTCTTCACAAATTTTAAGCTTTCATGAGTTCAGACTTACAAACAATGAATTTCTGACGAAGATTCGATGACACTTTTTTGAAGTTTAACTCTGACAATATGGATGCTCCGCAGGGGCTACGGCAGATGGTACAGCTTGTATCAGCGATTATACTTAAGTCCAGAGTACCAATATTTTTTGACCTCACAAGTTTACGGTTTCATGAGTTTAGACTTACAAACAATTAATTTCTGACAAAAATTCGATGAGTCTTCTTTGAAATTCGAAACCCTGGCGGATGAACGATTAAAATTTCTAAATCCAAAATGTAAATATTTTTTTGCACCACAAATTTTAAGGTTTCATGAGTACAAACTTACAAACAATGAATTTCTAACAAAGATTCGATGACACTTTTTTGAAATTTCAACTATGACAATATGGATGTTTCATAGGGGCTACCGCGAGGCGCAGCTCGGTAGCCCTTACGGACCAAAGATCAAAATGTCTAAATCCAAAAAGTAAATATTTTTTCGATACCACAAATTTTAAAGTTTCATGAGTGTAGACTTACAAGCAATGAATTTCTGACAACAATTTATTGAAACTTTTTTTAAATTTGAACTTTGACCATATGGATGTTTCATAGAGCTACTGCAGGGAGTGCAACTTGGATCAACGATTACACTTTCCAAGTCCAGAGTACCAATATTTTTTTGACATCATAAGTTTACGGTTTCATGAGTTCAGACTTACAAACAATGAATTTCTGACAAAAATTCTATGACGTTTTTTTGAAATTTAAAATTTGGCAATATGGATATTCTATAGGGTCTACCCCAGGGGTCCCAGCTCGGTAGCCCTCATGGATGCACGAATACAATTTCTAAATACAAAGTGTAAATATTTTTTTGACACGACAAATTTTAAGGTTTCATGTGATCAGACTTACAAAAAATAAATTTCTGACAATATGAATATTCCAAAGGGGCTACCGCAGGGGGTGCAGCTTGGATCAACGACTACAATTTCTAAGTCTAAAGGGCAAATATTTTGTTGACACCACAAATTTACATTTTCGTGAGTTCAGATTTACAAACAATGAATTTATGATAAAAATTCGATTATCCTTTTTTGAAATTCGAACTGTGGTAATATAAATATTCCATATGTTCTACCACTGGGAGCCCAGCTCGATAGACCTCACGGATCAACGATTAAAATGTCTGAATCCTAAGTGTGAATATTTCTTTGATACCATACATTTTTATGTTGCTTGAGACTTAAAAATAATGAGTTTCCGAAAAAAATCGATGACTTTTTTGAAATTCGAACTCTGACAGTATGGCTGTTTCATAGGGACTATCGCAGTGAGCCCAGCTCGGTTGCCCTCACGGATCAGCGATAAAAATGTCAAAATACAAGGTTGATTATTTTGACCCCTTCTCCTTCATACTTTAACGCTTTGTTCTCCATACCATCTGCTCCTGTAGCCTTTTTTCTTTTTAAACTAATTAGAGCCTCATCCACTTCTTTTCTTGCTATTATATTTCCTCCCTGCATTTCTGCTGGCATTAACTTTCTATTTTTCTTTCTTATCCTACTTTGTATTTCCCCTAACAGACTTTAGAAATATTTTCTCCACTCAGCCGATTCTATTTCTTTATGTAGGCCCTTCCTTCCTCCTCTTTCCTTATTTATCACATCCCAAACCTTACCTTCCTTGATCGCTCTTTCTTTCCCCTTTACGTTTTCCTTTCTAGCAGCCTTGCCTGTTCTCTTTTTCTCCTATTGCACACCCCCTTTTCCATTTCCCCTATCCTCAATTTTCTTACACACTCTTTCATTCTCTCTTTACGCTCCTTGCATTCTTCGTTTCACTAGCCTCTCTTCTCCCCATCTTTTTCTTTTTTTGTACCTATCTAATCTCTTATCTTGTCAATCGACCCTTTTCATCTTTCTATTTAAGTATCTACTCCCTCCTCCTCTATAAACCTAATCTTTTGCTTTTCCATTTTTTCTAAAAACTCTTTCAGTTCAGCACCC
>NC_046658.1:14925004-14948868 GCF_010883055.1 Belonocnema kinseyi
CCGAGCCCCATTTTCTTGTTCCTTTCTCCCCATCTTTCCTTTCTCCAACTTCCACTCATTCTTTCCATCGTTTTCTTTCCTTTCCCCGTCTTTTCTCTCTTTTACTGCCAATTCTTTTCTTACCCCTGAGACCACTCCGCCCTTCTCTTTCGCATTAACGTATTCCTTTCTTGCTTCTTGCATTGTTCCCACATAAACTTTCGGTAACATTCTTTTCATCTTCTTCTAGTCTTTCTTATCCGCACATGTTTCACTCATCATTATTACATCCCATTTTGTCGATTCCCCCCAAAAGCTCTTGTCCTTATTTTTTAATCCCGGAACATTCCAAAGTGCCACCTTTATATGCCCATCTTCTTCTCCCGTTCGTCCTGTCCTTATATTTAGCCCTTTTTTTGTTACACTACGACGCATTTCCTTCCTTCTTATTTACCTGTTCTTCAACCTTCTCTTTTCCTTGCCTTGTTTTCCAAGTTCTCAATCCTTTTAGCAACCATTTTCTTCTCCTTTCCTACCATGTCAGATCTTCTTCCATTCTCTCCGTTCTTTTCTTCAACCACTTCTTTTTGCCCATAACTTTAAACATCTCTTCCTCACACCCCAATGTCAACAAAAACATGCCTTCCCTCCCTTCCTTCATTCTTCCTGCTCTCTTTACGTCTTCTTCTCTAATTTGTGCTCCTATATCTTTCATTTGCCTCCTAGCCTCTTTCTCTCCCGTTTAACTATTCACTTTCAGCCCCTTGACCATTACGATCTTTTTCCTCTTTGATCTTTGCTAATCTTCTATTTGTTTTTCGATCTGTGTTAATCTAATACGCAGTCTCTCATTTTCTACTCGCAAGCCTACAGTACGTTCTGTTGTATCCAGACTGGTCTTCTTATGTCTTTTTCTTTTTCGCCTTTCCAAAACCCTTCCCACTCATTCCATTTCTTTCGTATTTTTTGTACCTCCTCCTTTACCAACCCTGCATCGCCATTTCTCTTCTCTAAAGCCTGTGAACATTGCTTGAATCTTTGTCAGTAAGTTCCCCTACCGCTTCACTTATTCCGGAGTTTTTCTTTTTATTCTTTTCTTTGAGTTTTTACCTCCCTCTAAAACTTCGTTCCCTTTTCCTTCTTTCCTCTGCTGATTTTTCCCCTCCACTACAAATCTCCTCGCTGCTTGTCGCGTTCGCCTGTTTTTGCTAATCGGCAAGCAATCGGATTGATCCTAAACTGTGACAGCGCTGTGCAGCTGTGTTGAGCTTTTCCGAGTTCGTAGGTCTACCTCTCCTGTTACTCCTCCCTGGACCTGCTGCGGATGCCGCGATTCCCTTAGTCCTAACCGGCGTTCAGTACCGCTTGTCATCACTACTTTTGCAGCTTGCCTCCATACCCTCCTTATCCCTACTCACTTTTACTTTCCGTAAGACCTCAGTTGACCCGTTATTCTCGTTTTCTTCGTTCATCTGCCGCCCTCTGTCTGGACTCCCTATTAAAGGCATGCTACTCTACCCTACTTATTTACTGAGTGAGACCCGCAACACGTTACTTCATCCACGCCTAAATCTTCACAACGAAAAATCTAATATAACCTAAAAATCAGCCTTTATATTTGACTTTTTCCATCCCATTCACCCTTTCAACCAAACCCTTTACTCTCACACAAGCTAACACACCTACCTTCCTCATTAAAATTTCACCACTCTTCCTCGTTCTTAATAGCAAAATAACAACAGCACCACAAAAACAACGTCACTCTTCTATTGGTACCGGAAACGGAAGCCTTTTCAACATTATATAAATTTTTTCTAAAATACTCGAAAAAATGGTTAAATTAAAAAAAAATTGTCTTAACATCTCCCAAAATCTTTTGTTTTTAATATTTTTAATTTTCGTTCAGATTTAATTATTTAAGATAAAAAATCATTCTAAATCTGCCCATGAATCTTAAGAAAAATCTGTATTCCCTAAAAACCTTCAAAAAATTTTAAAACGTTTCTAAATCTTCAAAAATCTACACTCTGTCAACAAATTACTGAAATGTTTCTAAATTTCTTAATATTTTTTAAGCTTTTCAAAAACGTGATACCGTCTAGGTAAATATGTTTTAAAATGATGCGAATTTTAATAATTTGTTTTTAAATTGCATAATATTAAATATTCAGAATTCTTTTTCACAATGTTATAATTCTTTTTAAATAATTTCTTTACACTAATTTCTTTAAATGAATAATTGTTTCAAATTTTTCCATGAATCTTAAGGACAATTTTTATTTTCTTAAAACCTTTAAACAATTTTTTTAAGAGTAAAATTTTACTTTGTCGGTTTTCATGAAATATTTACGTTCTGAGAACCCCTGCGTCACTAAAAACGACTTTTAGGAAGATGTCTGTCTGTCTGTAGTCTGTGTCGTGTGGTACGGTAATTTTCGAAAGATTGGTCAGATTGGATTCTGCGTTGGCACACTTTTTTAAAGAGTTAAAATGAGAGAACGAGTTCGCAAATAGCCATTTTGGACACAAATTCAAAAAGTGAGCGCATTTTGAATCATTTTGAGACCAATTTTTTTTTAATTAAAAAATTTTCTGTACGTACGTTCATAGTCTTCGAAAGGATAAACAATTTAATATATTGACATTTTTCATAAAACTAAAAATTACTAGAGTGAAAGCATTTACAGAATTCTAAAAAACACACGAAAATGACATTAAACTTGTATAATTTCAAAATAAAAGTGTTTAAAACTGAATAATTTAACATTTTTATATTAAAATCTCTCAAAACCAAAAATTACCAACTTCAATTTTTTAAATTGGACTAATTCAAAGTTATTCAAAATTCGTGATTTGCGGGGCTCAACATTGAATAATGTAATTGAAAAATCATTTTTTATTCGAAGCGATTAAAATTTCACAAGTTATAATTTTTCAAAGTCAAAGCTTCTAAACCTTCAAGGTGCATTCGTCATAAAAATACGTTCTGTATGTTGACTCGCCTAGGATTAGGTGGTTCAGCGTATTATTTTTTGTTTTATTTAATTTTTGTTTTGATTCCAACCCCGACGATCTCAATAATATTGAATAACCACTCAAACTTATCCACTATCGCTCGATGTTAAGGAATTTGAAATAATACACGTGTGTAAGGGAAAAAGCCATTGCAGCATAAAAAACCCTGATTTATTAAAATTTGACAGAAGGAGAATTACAATGATGAATTAATGATTTGTGAACTACGATTCACGATGGTCAGGCACGCGGTCAGGCTCGGATTCTTTGTATTTTAGTTTGATCGCAACGGTATTTTTGCACCCTGATTCCTTCCGTAGGAATCAGTGTAGTTGTACTCTATTCATGCCTATTAGGCGATCGGCCGCTACTAGTGTACTGGATGAGTACTCAACAAGTGCTGAACTTCGACAATTGCCAATTAGGCTTATGGCGCGCGGGCCGAGTGATTCTTTGGTGTGCTGAACGATGGACGAAAGCGTACTGTCTAAATGGAAAACAAGGATTCGGTGCGGCGCCAACTTCGGTCCCCAACGTCTGCGCATGTTCGCTCCTACTCTTCGCCCTCCTCTTTTCTCATCCACCTTCCGGCAGACAGAGCTACTCTTTATCGTTTGTAACGAGCATGAAACCCTAAATTATAAAATGTTTTGGAACGTAAAACGTTCAAAGTGGATTATATTTAAATTAAAAAGATTAAAAATGATAAAATTTCTACTCCGGAACGTTGAACATTAAGCGAACCGAATTTTATCATGTTGCTTCAGTAGAAAAAATGTTATTCACCATAAATTGTGGTATTGAAATTTTTATACACTCGACCCTTTTAAAATTTCAATTATTTAATGTAAATTTAAATGGTTCGAAAAATCACAATTTTTTAATTTGCGTTGAATAACCCTTTTGAAAATTCAACAATTTTAATTTTAATGGCTAAATCCAAAATCTATAGGGTCCAGCATGAAAACCCAGAACTCTAAAAGTGTAATAATTCTTTCGGAACTAAAATTATTCAATTACTAAGTTATCAATTGCAGGTTCCCGTGTTGAAAACTTAAAAGAGCCCTCTTAGGGGCCCGCATAGATTGCCCTCAAGCCTTGTGGAATCCATCAGGGCAATCCAGGCGAAGCCTTTCATGGCAACGACATGCTAATCCATAGGGATCCAACATGGGCATATCTCTAAGATGATAACGCTATTTTGTACTGAGCTCTATGTGTTGGCCTAACACTGGATATCGCTACTGGCGCTGTACTGCCTAAATAGGAAACTCATCATAGGAGCAGTACTGCGTCAGTGCTAACTAATACCGTACTGCTATACTCTAACGATATGACAAAATGTATTTTAAAAACAAATATTAATTGATTTCTAATTTTTTTACTTTAAATATTAATAGTCTTTCCTGCTTAGAGTGAATACATATATTACATCTTTAAACATTATATTACAAACGAACTTTCCAACGTTACGGCCCATCGAACCCATCGCCTAACAGTCGGGAGTCTTGACCACTGCGCTAAACGCACAAGTTGAAACTGAATGAAAAAGCCATCCCCTTAAGTTACAGTTCTGAAAGTACCAAATATTAAGCTCAATTTCTCTAATTATTTATTATTATACGACGCTACATAAATGTAAAATGCACGAACTGTTAACAGGAATATCAATAAAATAATTTATAAATCTATAATTTTAATCGAATACAATTTTTTTCTCGTAATAATTTATTTTTCCCTTGTAAACCACTTTACAACCTTTTGCTATGACAGGAAATGCAACTTTGTATGAAACTTAAAAATTTTTATTGACAGAACTCAGAAATTTGATCGTGGAATTTGACAATTTATGATTACTGAAATTTTTTTAACTTCGGTAAACCTTAATATTTGTGGTCGAAAAGATATTCACCCTTTTGACTTAGAAGTTTTAAACGTCGATCCTTGAGGGCAACCGAGCTGGGACCCCTGCGGTAGCCCCTATGGAACATCCATATTCTCAGAGTTCGAACGTCAAAAAAGGGCCATCGAATTTTTGTCAGAAAGTAATTCTTTGTAAGTCTGAACACATGAAACCTTGAAATTTGCGATGTCAAAAAAATATTTACCCTTTACAATTAGAAATTTGAATCGTTGATCCGTGAGAGCAACTGGGTTGATCCCCCTGCAGTAGCCCCTATGGAACGTCCATATTGTCAGAGTTTAAATTTCAAAAAAGGGCTGTCGAATTTTTGACAGAAATTCATTGTTTGTAATTCTGAACACACGAAACCTTAAAATTTTGTTTAAATAAAAAAACTTGTGGTGTCAAAATAATATTCACCCTTTGAACTTCAACAATTTTAATCGTTTATCCGTGAGGGCAACCGAACTGGGCCCCATGCAATAGCTCGCATGGAACATCTATATGTTCAGAGATCGAATTTCAAAGAAGTGTCGTCGAATCTTTCTCAGAAATTCATTGTTTGTAATTTGAACTCATGAAACCTTAAAATTTGTAGGGTCAAAAAAATATTCGCCCTTTGAACTTAGAAATTCTAATCGTTTATCCGTGAGGGCAACCGAGCTGGGCCCCATGCAATAGCCCTATGGAACATCCAAATTGTCAGAGTTAGAATTTCAGAGGTGTGTCATCGAATCTTTGTTAGAAATTCATTGTTTGTAATTTGAACTAAAAAACCTTAAAATGTTTAGTGTCAAAAGGATATTCGCTCTTTGGATTTAGAAATTTTTATCGTTCATCCGTGCGGGCTACCGAGCTGGGCTTCATACAGTAGGGCCTATAGAACATCCATATTGTCAGAGTTCGAATTTCAAAAAAAAGTGTCATCGAATCTTTGTCAGAAATTCATTGTTTGTAAGTCTGGACGCATGAAACCTTAAAATTTGTGGTGTTAAAAATATTCATCCTTTGGATTATAACAGAATTATAAGCGCCCCACCCAGTCAGAGCCCTGTGGGCCTGGGAGATGGAGTGGGGAACGACACCCCCAGTCCTTATAATCATAATCTTGCCCCGAAGGCAGTTAGGAGTCTTATGTCTTGTGCTCACTACACAAAGTAGTCGGTACCATCGTGCACCACCCTGCGACCCCCTTATTTATCTGATTCCACCAACCCACCAGGATGCCATGTGATCCTCCAGGACTTCAACCCCGATAACTGCTCTCCAGAATCTTGGTTTCATCGCCCTTATTCAACCCCATCGCTCGCCCGCTCTCGGCTTTGCTGCCCGGTTCGGACTTTGGAGAGAAGAGACTGCCTGTAGTGTCCATCGCTGTAAGTTTGGTTGAATAAACCCTTGTTATTGAGGGCTGCTGAGCTGGGCCCCCTGCGGTAGACCCTATCAAACATCTATATTGCCAAAATTAGAATTTCAAAGAAGGATCATCAAATTTGTGCCAGAAGTTCATTGATTGTAAGTCTGAACTCATGAAACCTTAAAATTTGTCTTGTCATTAAAATATTCACCCTTTGGACGTAAAATTTTAATCATTGATCCTTGAGGGCAACCGATTCGGGCCCCTAGCGGTAGCCCTTATCAATATTCATATCGTCAGAGTTCCAATGTAAATAAGTGTCATCGAATTTTTGTCGTGTATTCACTATTTATAAGCCTGAACTCATGACACATTAAAATTTGAGGTGTCAAACAAATATTTGCCTTATGGATTAAAAAATTTTAATCGTTGCTCCATGAGGGCAACCGAGTTGGGCCCCGTGCAATAGCCCGTATGGAACATCCATATGGTCAGAAATCAAATTTCAATAAAGTGTCATCAAATCCTTGCCAGAAATTCATTGTTTGTAAGTCTGGACTCATGAAACCTTCAAATTTGTAGTGTTATTAAAATATTAAGCCTTTAAACTTAAAATTTGAATCGGTAATCCGTGAGGGCAACCGAATTGGGAACTCTGCGGTAGCCCCTATGGAACATCCACATTGTCAGTGTTCAAATTTAAAAAAATTGTCATCGAATCTTCGTTAGAAATTAATTGTTTGAGCCTGGACTCATGGAACCTTAATACGGAAAGTCGGGCACGGAAAGTTTCATTTTGGCATGTCAAGATGGTGTCACTTCCACTTTAGCATACGGTCGCCATATTTTCAGCCAACACATATTTAACAAATAGTGTAATCTTCAACCAAAAAAGAAGAACTTTTAACAAATCAGTGTAACTTTGAATCAGATAAATAAGTTCTTAAGCTGATAATATAAATGTCGAACCAAAGAAAGGAGAATAGTCAAATGTATAGTCGAGAAATGCAATTGAATTCTAACAAAATAATTAAATTTTCACCAATTAATGAAATTTTCATCAAAATGGTTAATTTTCGAATAAAAGATGAATTCTCAACTTAAATGGTTCAATTTCAACCCAAGGTCCTGATTTTTCAAACAAAAATACGAATTTCATAGAAGATGAATTTTTAACCGAAAAGATAATTGAACTTTTGAGCTGGAGCACGAATTTTCTGTTTGAACAAAAATTTTAATTTTGAACTAAAAAGTTTAAATTTCAACTAAAAAAGATACGTTTACAGCCAAAAATGGAATAATTAAATTTACAGTTAAAAAAAAAATAATCCTCAACCATGTAGAATAATTTTCAACACAGAAGATTAATTTTCTACCCAAGTACGCACATTTTTAACAAAATAATTAGGTTTTAAAGCTCAAAAGTTGAATTTTTTAACGTCGTTATATTAGAAATGAGTTGGGATTGTAGATTGTTGTCATCTCGAAATTGTATGAGTTCAAATTAATTTTTTGAAAATGGTTTCAAAAATGTCGAAATTGAATAATTACAGATAAAAAAATGGAAAATATGATTATTCAAATTACAAAGGAATTTACATTATATTATTTCTAATTAAGTGTTCAAATTGGATAATTAAAATTTGAAAACGTTTAAATTTACCTAAAATTCAATTCTGAGCCATTGAGACAGGACGATTTAAAACTTAAAACTAAGCTGAATTTGGTACAATTCTTATGAAATTATTATAAAATTGAAGATTTTGGAATTGTTATTACACACAAAAATTGGAATCTTATATTAGAATTGATTATACAAATTTTTCTAAGATCAAAAAATAAATTCAGTTATTTTCACCATTCAGAATGAAAGAAATTTCAGATAAAAACCTTTGAAAGAGAATTATTTTTAAAAAACTGGGAAATAAAGTACTTTTAAATTGAGAAAAATTGAAAAAAATTTTTATTAACAATGCACTGCAATCCCGGGACTCTCCAAACTATAAATAACCAGGGCAGTATAAAGCATTTCTGCCGGAGTTTCATCTTAAAAAATGTAGTTCAGAAATTATTTTATTAAAAAATGTTGCATTCGAATGCTTAATAATGTACGTGTATAAAATGGATGGTGCGAACACTTTTCTATTAAGCAAGTTAAATAAAATGCAGATAAACTGCCAAATTTATCATTTTTAACTTTTTAAATTTTGTTTATCAAATTATTAATTATAGAGCTTAAAGACTCAGATTCAATTCCAAAAATATAAGTCTACATTATTATTTTCAGTATTAAAAACTAAAAAATCAATTAATGAACTTTAAAATTTACAAAATTTTAATATTTGAAGCAATTGTTAATTTTTTATAATGAAAACTTCCTAAATTAAAAGTTAAATTATTTTCACGTTAAATACTTACAACATTTTCATTATATTTTTAATATATTACATTTATTCTGGAGACATTTAATTCAAAAATTTAATTGCAAATTCTTTAAGCTGAATTTTAAAAAACCAGAAAATATTTTTCGTTTAAAATTAAAACTACGCGAAGGTACAATTGTTAAAGTGTGATGTCACTTTTAATGATTAAATTTAAACCTATAATTTATTCTAGAGGATTTCAATTTAAAATTATTGAATAAGTAAGAATATAAATTTAAAAAAAAACTGTTATTAAATATTACAAGTCAAATTCCAAATATAAATCTAAAATATTTCACAGTGCCCTCTAACAAAAAAAAATTATGTTAGTTTTCCTATCATCAAACCTTTTTCCAGATCATTAATCATGCTTCATTGATACTAAGAGTCATAGATCGTCGATAAAAGATAGTATCCGTTCAAAATCTATTGAATTCTTATTTTTAAGAATAAATAATAAAGTGTAGGTTTATTAACCTGAAGATATTTAATGGTAAAAAAGCCTAAGCCTTCTTAAAAGAAAAAGAAAAAAATGATTCCTCATTATAAAAAAATCTGTTCTTTATAAACTAACATCCGATTCCAATTGGGTTAAGTCCAGTCGGACTAAGCTGTCTTAAAGAAGTAACATGCAAATTCATTTTTTTTTTTGTATTTTAGTACAGTGTGCAATTTACAGGGTACTTCGACTAAGAATTGATGAAAATAACATGTAAATCTCCCATTTTTCCGTTTATCTCCTCAAGAGGTATTGATTAAAAAACTCATTAGTCAAACATTTTAATCATTAAATATGCATTTATTAACATTTTTTCAAGGAAAATTAAATCTGATTAAATTAACTAAATTCTTTATAATGTGAACTCAGAGCTGCAAACAACAACAGCTTCAACCAAAAAGAGAAAAGGGGAACCAAAAACTGTAAATCGTTTAAATTCATAAATAGAAACTATGCAACTACCACATTTATCTTTTTCTTATACGAATATCACTTAGTAATATCAAAAGAGAACCAGGGACGCGATAAAATTTAAATTCTAAGAATCAAATCCCAAAAATCTCCCTCTGTGGCCCCCTTCATTCACGAGTCACCCTAAATTACGAAGTATATCCTTGTTCACTCGTAACCTGAGATCTTATTATCATTATGCCTACCTATCATTCCAAGCTCTCGAGGTCGAGCCTACTAGCCGATTTAAAGGATGAAAAAGATTCGAGTGTATGCGTGCATGGATAAGTTGCGCCAGAATTCGGAATGAAAAATGACCCTGAAATAGAAAAATAGAAAAGTAGATATAAGCGAAAGCGCTATCAAGTTAAATCATCGAAATGTAAAATAGGAAAGGAAATAATGTGCAATTTAAATGAACGAAAGTGCATGTGTACGCGCTACGCCAGCGAGTATACACATGCACACACAGGCACCACACTCTATTTCTCTGTCGCCAATGCGTTAGATAGCCCTGTCTCCTTCTCATGCACTCCCCTAGTGTTCTCGACGGTTGAGACAAAGCGAATTCTCGACCTTCATACGTTCGTCCTCTGCTCTACCCTTCTTAATCCTCATCCTCCCACAATAAGCATGTGCCTCCCCTCTCCGAACGACTTAACCGTCACACTGCGTGACATCACGAGCACGTGAGGGATCAAAACATGTGACGTGGTTGCTCAGCAGTTTTTCAGTGCTAAAGTGCTCAATTCTGGATGCCCAAAACTAAGGTTGGAAATTAAAAATACTAGAATAAACTTTAAGTTGAAAATTCCAACATGCATAAATTCTTATGCAAATTGAATAAAAATTTTGTTTAAAGAAAATAAAAGACTTCGAAACTCTTTACTTTCCCAAAATTTTGAGGAGGTTCCTGCCTCACAGGTGAAAAGTTCAAGTAAAGGCATTTAGCAACACAGATTCCGCAAATCTATAAACACAGCTGCAAGTAACACGGCATATCCCTTCCTTTCTATTCCAAATTCTGCAATGCCGCAAAAATTGCAACCTAATTGACCTCGACTTTGACCTATCGAGACACATCGGGCAAAAGTCATCATCGCAGTAACTTGCACAACCTGGCAAGAGCCGGAACTACCTTCTTTTGTCCGTCCCAAGTCTCGATCTAAAATTGAACTAATTTTTTTTGGCAGTCTAGTCCGTTAGTCGCAACCGCGTCCTATCCCAGTTAACGAAACTATACCTTTTTCAGGCCGATGACTGGAGTGAGCCGCCGTAATCGATATATTCAATCAATTAAAGTAAATTTTACGATCAGTACGTAAATTAAAATAAAATCTCCATCATATGGGAGGCAGAGCCGTAACGGGACATTTTAATTTTGGTCGCATCTTATCCGGACCACGGAAATAAATTTCTGAGATCCTTTGTTAATTTGTAAACCATTCAGAAAATATGGCAGAATAATTCTATGCAATGTTTGCAAAATTAACGAAGTCAAGATTCATAACGGGAGTGTCGATTCTCTCGCGTCCTATCCGGCCAATGAAAAAACAAAATGTTAAGATTAATTCAGAAGAAATTAGCCCTTTTTGAATATAAAAACGAAAGGAGACATGTTTTTATAAGACTTTAATTTTCTTAAATGGGAAATAGATTTATTGTCTATTTTTATAAAACCGAATTTGGAAAAAGTGACAGGTGTTTGCGCGTGTCTTGTATGTGTCGTGAATACTATCAAGGACTAGAGTGGATTACATCATCTACGTAACAGAAAGGGTTTCGCCCGGTATATTGTTAAAAGAAAAAGAAAAGCGAAAATCACGTTCGTTCCTTTTTTTCAGTTCAAGGACGAGCGGCAATCATAAAAAAATTGGTAAGCTGTAATCGACTTTTTCTTGTAACCAAATTCTTTCCAAATACCTGATACGCTTTGCCCATTGTCGAACGTGCTTTCTCGTTTCTTTCTTTCGTTCTTTATTCATGTTGTGATTTTATTGTAAAATAAACGAATAAAATAAACAAAAAAACATCGATGATGCTGCTACCCGCTCTGAATCCCGTCTGTATCTCTGGCAATATCCCTGTACCCTCGACATCCTTTAGCCGCCTTTTCGCCTTCTATTACCCTCATCTCTCTTCTTTGAATCTAAGCCCTGAAACGATTCTTTTAAAAACTCCCTCCACTTCTCACTCCTTATCTTCTCGCTTGTCCCTACTCCACGCTTTCAAAACCAGTTTATTATCTTTCACACGTCCCCCTGTTCCTTTTTTTCTCCTCACATTCCGTATCTCACAACAGTTTCACTATTCCCTTCTTCTTTCTAAATACCTTCTTTTGCACACACCGTTTCACTTTCTCATTCAGATTCTCCCATATCTCTTCCGTTGACTCCCCTTTAAAGCGCTGCTACCCGCAGTGGCGTGTGGAAAGATCCCTTCCCGTCTTCTTCACAACTAGAACTCTCGCTGATCTTTCCAGCTCTTTCACGCCCTGCTCTTACGTCGGTAACTGGGACTTCTCCCCTTATCCCAATGAAAAGCCCAAAATCCTTACTGAAAATTAACTTCTTGACAACCTAACCTTATTTTTCCTATTTTACAAAACCCCAATACCTATCAGCGAACGCATTCTCACTGTCGCCACCAACATGCAAGTTTAAGATTGGAAAGTAGTCAGTTATATTATCCTATAATTAAAAAGTGTATAGGTACTTAAGCGATTCAACTTATTTAAAGTAGCAGGAGATGATAAGGTATTCACTGTATTAATTCAAGAATGATTACAATCCTTGGTGGGTCCGCCCATATTATTGATACCATGCGGAAAGGTAAAGTAGCAATTGCAGTATTTCTAGACATAAAAGTGGCATTTAGTAACACCCTAATTGAATGCACATACGGTTATGCTGTCTACGATGTCAAGCAAATGTCCACAGGTTGAAGTTCCTTCATCAACCCAGTGGGCGCTTGTCACTGACGACCTAATTCGTGTCTTAAACGAATCAGGTTTTTACCCCCACAGCAATGTAGATGATCTGGCGATCCTGGTAAAGGGAGAGCATTGGAGCACCTTAATGGAAGTCATGCAGTCAGCCTAATTCAAAAATTATTTAAAAATAACCAATGGAGGAATTTTGTCTGACCATATTCACACGAATTACGTCTCCAATCCCCTAGCACTTTATTGTACTTTAATAACCGCATCCTAGCGAAACAAATTCATATGAAAATAATAATAAATTAAACAATTATTAAAAACGAAACTATGGAGAAATTTCGTCTGACCATTTTCACACGAATTACGTCTCCAACCCTCTAGTACTTTATTGTAATTGAATAATCGCATCACAGCGAAACAGATTCATATGAAAATAATAATAAAATAAACAATTATTAAAAAATTAGCTATGGAGGAACATCGTCTGACCATTTTCCCACGAATCAACTCTCCAACCCCCTAGAACTTTATTATACTTAAATAATCGCAGCCTACCCGGAACAAATCCAAAAGAAAATAATAACTTAAATAATTGTTACAAAATAATCTATGGGGGAATTTCGTCTGACCTTTTTTACACGAATTACGTCTCCAAACCCCTAGTACTTTATTGAACTTAAATAATCGCATCCTAGTGGAACAAATTCGTAAGAAAATAATAATAAATTCAACAGTTATAAAAAAATTAACTATGAAGGATTTTCGTCTGCACATTTTCACGCAAATTACATCTCCAACTCCCTAGTACTTTATTGAACTTAAATAATTGCAATCTAGCAGAACAAATTCTTAAGAAAATAATAATAAATTCAAAAATTATAAAAAAAGAAACTATGGAGGTATTTCAACTGAACACTTCACACGAATTACGCCTCCAACCCCCTAGTACTTTATTGTACTTATATAATCGCATCCTATCGGGAAAAAATACCTTACAAAATCATAATAATTTTGAAAATTATTTGAAAATAAACTATGGAGGAATAATGTATGACCATTCACATACGAATTACGACTCCAACACCCTAGTTCTTCAACCCCCTCGTCCAATCCCTCAGAAAATAATAATAAATTAAACAATTATTAAAAAATAAACAATGGAGGAATTTCGTCTGATCAACTTCACACGAATTACATCTCTCACCCACTAGTACTTTGTTATATTTGAATAATCGCATCCTACCGGGACCAAATTCCAAAGAAAATAATAATAATTCAAATCATTGTTACAAAAAAACCTATAGAGGAATTTCGTATGACCACTTCACACGAATTACGTCTCTAATCCAGTAGTACTTTATTGTGCTTAAATCATCGCATCCTAGCGGAACAAATTCGTACGAAAATAATAATGAATAAAACAGTTATAAAAAATAAGCTATGGAGCAATTTCGTCTGACCATTTACACACGCATTACGTCTCCAATCCCATAGTACTTTATTGTACTTAAATAATCGCATCCTATCGGGAGCAAATCCAAAACAAAATAATACTAATTTAAATAATTGTTAAAAAATAAATTATGGAGGAATTTCGTCTTACCATTTTCACACGAATTACGTTTCCAACCCCTTAGTACTTTATTGTAATTAAATAATCGCATCCTAGCGGAAAAAATTCATATGAAAATAATAATTTAATATACAATTTTTAAAAAATGAGGTATGGATGAATTTCGTCTGAACATTTTCCCACGAATCAAGTATCCAACCCCCTAGAGCTTTATTATACTTAAATAATCGCATTCTACCGTGAACAAATCCCAGAGAAAATAATATTTTAAATAATTGTTGCAAAATAAACAATGGAAGAATTTCGTCTGACCATTTACACACGAATTACGTCTCCAACCCCCAAGTACTTTATAGTACTTAAATAATCGCATCCTAGCGGAACAAATTCGTAAAAAAATTATAATAAATTCAAAAATTATTAACAAATAAACTACGGAGGAATTACGTATGACCACTTTCACACGAGTTACATCTCAAACCGACTACTACTTTAGATTACTTAAATAAACGCATCCTATCGGGAAAAAATCCCTTAGAAAATAATAATAAATTTAAAAATTATTTAAAAATAAACTATCAAGGAACTTCGCCTGACTAATGAAACACGAATTACGTGTCCAACCGCCTAGTACTTTATTGTACATAACTAATAATCTCATCCTAGCGGAAAAATTCGTATGCAAATAATAATAAATGGAACAATTATTAAAACATCAACTATAGAAGAATTTCGTCTCACCATTTTCACACGGATCACGTTTACAACCCCCTAGTACTTTATTATACTTAAATAATCGCATCCTGCCGGGAAAAAATACCAAAGAAAATAATAATAATTTTAATAATTGATACAAAATAAACTGTGGAGGAATTTTGTGTGACAATTAACAAATGATTTACGTCTACAAACCCCTAGTACTTTAGTGTACTTGAATAATCGCGACCTAGCAGAAAAAATCCGTAAGGAAATAATAATAAATTCAAAAATTATTAAAAAATAAACTACGGAGGAATTTCGTCTGACCATTTGCACACGAATTACCTCTCCAACCCCCTAGTACTTTGTTGTAATTAAATAATCGCATCTTATCGGAGAAAAATCTTTTAGAAAATAATAATAATTTCAAAAATGATTGAAAAATCATTTATGGAGGAATTTCGTATGACCATTTACACACGAAATATGTCTCGAAGCCTCTAGTACTTAATTATACTTGAAGAATCGCATCAAAGCGAAACAAATTCATAAGAAAATAATAAAAAATTCAAAAATTATTGAAAAATAAACTATGAAAAAATTTAGTCTGAACATCTGAACACGAATTACGGCTCTATCCACCTAGTGCTTTATTGTACTTAAATAATCGCATCCTAGCCCAACAAATTCGTATGAAAATAATAATAAATTAAACAATTATTCAAAAATAAACTATGGAGGAATTTCGTCCGACCATTTTCAGACGAATCACGACTTCAACCCACTAGTACTGTATTATACTTAAATAATCGCATCCTAGCGGAACAAATTCGTAAGAAAATAATAATAAATTCAAAAATGATAAAAAATAAAATATGGAGGAAACTCGTCTGACAATTTTCACACGAATTACGTCTCCAACTACCTTGTACTTTATTGCACTTAAATAATCGCGATCTAGCGGGTAAAAGTCCCTAAGAAAATAATAATAAATACCAAAATTATTAAAAAATAAACTATGAAGAAATTTCTTATGACCATTTACACATGAACTACGTCCCCAACCATCTAGTACTTTATTGTACTTAAATAATTGAGATCTAGCGGGAAAAGATCCCTAAGAAAATAATAGTTAATTAAAAAATTATTAAAAAGAAACTATGGAGGAATTTTGTCTGACCAGTTTCACAAGGTCACGTTTGCAACCCCCTAGTACTTTATTACACTTAAATAATCGCATCCTACCGGGAAAAAATCTTAACGAAAATAATTATAAATTAACTAATTGTTACAAACTAAACTATCTAGGAATTTCGTCTGACCATTTACACACGAGTTACAAATCCAACCCTCTAGTACTTTAATTCACTTAAATAATCGCTTCCTAGCGGAACAAATTCGTAAGAAAATAATAATAAACTCAAAAATGATTAAAAAATAAAATATGAAGGAATTTTGTCTCACCATTTGCAAACGAATTACGTCTCCAGCCCCTTAGTACTTTATTATACTTAAATAATCGCATCCTGCCGGGAAAAAATACCAACGAAAATAAAAACAATTTTAATAATTGTTACAAAATAAACTTTGGAGGAAATTCGTCTCAGCATTTTCACACGAATTACATCGACACCCTCTCGTATTTTATTGTAATTAAATAATCGGGACCTAGCTGTAAAAAATCCCTAAGAAAGTATTAATAAATTCATGAATTATTAAAAAATAAACTATGGAGAAATTTCGTACGACCATTTACACACGAATTGCGTCTCCAACCCACTAGTACTTTATTGTACTTGAATAATCGCATCCTAGCGGAACAAATTCGTAAGAAAATAATAATAAATTAAACAATTATTAAAAAATAAAATATGGCGGAATTTCGTCTGACCATTTTCACAAGAATCACGTCTCCATCTCCTAGTACTTTTTTAGACGTAAACGATCGCATCACAGTGGAACAAATTCGTAAGAAAATAATAATAAATTCAAATATTATTTAAAAATAAACAATGGAGTACTCGTACTAGTACTTTATTGTACTTAAAAAATCCAAACCAACCGGGAAAAAGTCAATAGGAAAACAATAATGAATTCAAAAATTATTCAAAAATAAACTATGGAGAAATTTCGTAAGACCATTTAGACAAGAATTACGTCTCCAATCTACTAGTAC
Source organism: Belonocnema kinseyi (assembly GCF_010883055.1). NCBI lineage: Eukaryota > Metazoa > Arthropoda > Insecta > Hymenoptera > Cynipidae > Belonocnema > Belonocnema kinseyi. Next base: position 14,942,020 of record NC_046658.1, read on the forward strand.
TTTATTAGATGTAAATAATCGCATCATAGCGGAACAAATTCTTTAAAAAATAATAATAAATGCATAAATTATTAAAAAATTAACTATAGAGGCATTTCGTCTGAACATTTGAACACGAATTACGTCTCCAACCCCCTAGCACTTTATTGCACTTAAATAACCGAATCCTAGCAGAAAATATTCCTAAGAAAATAATAATAAATCTAAAAATTATTAAAAAATAAACTATGGAGAAATTTTGTATGACCATTCAGACACGAATTACGTCTCCAACCCCCTAGGACATTATTCTAATCAGCGGAATAAATTCGTAAGAAAATAATAGTAAATTCAAAAAATATTAAAAAATAAACTATGGAGGAATTTCGCCTGAGCATTTTCACAGGAATTACGCCTCCAGCCCATTACTACTTTATTGTGCTTAAATAAACGCGACCTAGCGGGACAAAATCCCTAAGAAAATAATAATAAATTAAAAAATTATTAACAAATAAATTATGGAGATATTTTGTGTGACCATTTACACACGAATGACGTCTCCAACCCCCAAGTACTTTATTGCACTTAAATAATCGACTGCTGGCGGAACAAATTTAGAAAAAAATAATAATAAATTGAAAAATGATAAAAAAATAAACTGTGGAGAAATTTCGTCTAAATATTTGCACACGAATTACGTTTCCAAACCCCTAGCACATTATTGTAATTAAATAATCCTTGCGGAACAAATTCGTAAGAAAATAACAATAAATTAAACAATTAATAAAAAATAAGCTATGGAGGAATTTCGTGTGCCCATTTTCACTCGAATCACCTTTCCAACCCCGTAGTACTTTATTATACTTAAATAATCGCAACCTACCGGGAACAAATCCCAAAGAAAATAATAATCATGTAATTAACTATTACAAAATAAACTATGGAGGAATTTCGTCTGACCACTTCACACGAATTACGTCTCCAACCCCCTACTTCTTTAATGTACATAAATAATTGCATCCTATAGGGATAAAATCTCTTTGAAAATAATAATTTAAAAAATTATTAAGAAATAATCTATGGAGAAATTTAATATGACCATTTAATCACGAATTGCGCCTCCAACCCCCTAGTACTTTATTGCACTTAAATAATCGCATCCTAGCAGGAAAAAATCCATCAGATAATAATAATAAATTCAAAAATTATTAAAAAATAACCAATGGAGAAATTTCGTCTGACCATTATTGTGATTAAATAAGCCCATCCTAGCGGAAAAAAGTCAGTAAGAAAATAATAATACTTTCAAAAATTATTAAAAAGTAAACCAGGGAGAAATTTTGTATGACCATTCACACACGAATTACGACTTCAACCCACTTGTACTTTATTGGATGTAAATAATCGCATCACAGCGGAATAAATTCATAAGAAAATAATAATAAATTAAAAAATTATTAAAAAATAAACTATGGAGGGTTTTCGTCTCCAAAACCCTAACACCTTATTGTAATTAAATAATCGCATCCTAGCGGAACAAATTCGTAAGAAAATAATCATAAATTCAAAAATGATTAAAAAATAACCTATGGAGGAATTCCGTCTAACTAGTTTCACACGAATTAAGTCTCTAACACCCTAGTATTTTATATCACTTTAATAATCGCATCTTATGGGGAAAAATCCCCTAGAAAATAATAATAATTTTAAAAATGATTAAAAAATAATCTATGTAGAAATTTCGTGTGACCATTTACACACGAATTACGTCTCGAACACACTAGTACTTTATTGTACTCAAATAAGCGCGACCTAGCGGGAAAAAATCTGTAAGAAAATAATAATAAATTCAAAAATTATAAAAAAATAAACTATGGAGGAATTTCGTCTGAGCATTTTCACAGGAATTACGCCTCGAACCCACTACTACTTTATTGTACTTAAATAACGGCGACCTAGCGGGAAAAAATCCCTAAGAAAATAATAATAAATTCAAAATTTATTAAAAAATAAATTACGGGGAAAGTTCGTATGACAATTTACACACAAATTACGTCTCCAACCCCCAAGTACCTTATTGCACTTAAATAATCGACTGCTGGCGGAACAAACTCGTAAGAAAATAATAATAAGTTCAAAAATGATAAAAAAATAAACTATGGAGGAATTTCGTATGACCATTCACACACGAATTATGTCTCGAACCCCCTAGTACTTTATCATACTTAAATAATCGTATCTTACCGAGAACAAATCCCATAGAAAATAATAATAATTCAATTAATTGTTACAAATAAAAAATGAAGGAATTTCGTCTGAACATTTGCACACGAATTACTTCTACAACCCCTATTACTTTATTATAATTGAATAATTGTATCCGACCGGGAACAAATCCCATAGAAAATAATAATAGTTTAATTAATTGTTACAAAATAAGATATGGAGGAACTTCGTCTCACCACTTCACAGGAATTACATCTCCAACCCCCTAGTACTTTATTGTATTTAAATAATCGCATCCTATCGTGAAAAAATCTCTTGGAAAATAATAGTAATTTTGAAAATTATTAGAAAATAACCTATGGAGGAATTTCGTCTGACCATTTTCACTAGAATCACTTCTCCAATCCCCTAGTATTTGATTCTACTTAAATAATCGCATCCTACCGGGAACAAATCCCAAAGAAAATAATAACAATAATAATTTAATTAATTGTTACAAAATAACCTATGGAGGAATTCGTCTGACCATTTTCACTAGAATCACTTCTCCAATCCCCTAGTATTTGATTCTACTTGAATAATCGCATCCTACCGGGAACAAATCCCAAAGAAAATAATAATAATAATTTAATTAATTGTTACAAAATGAGCTATGGAGGAATTCGTCTGTCTATTTATACAGGAATTACGTCTCCAACCCCCTTGTACTTTATTATACGTGCATAATCGCTTCCTAGCGGAACGAATTCGTAAGAAAATAATAATAAATTCAAAAATTATTAAAGAATAAACCATGGAGAAATTTCGTATGACCATTTACACACAAATTACGTCTCCAACCCGCTGGTACTTTATTGTACTGAAATAATCGCATTTTATTAGAAAAAAATCTTTGAGAAAATAATAATTTTTCAAATTATGGAGGGATTTCGTATGACCATTTACACACGAATTACGTCTCCAACTCCCTAGTACTTTATTGTACTTAAATAATCGCATCCTAACTGGAAAAAATCTCTATGAAAATAATAATAAATTGAAAATTTATTAAAAATTAAGGTATGGAGGAATTTCGTCTGACCATTTTCACACGAATTACGTATCCAACCCCCTAGTATTTTTTACCTCTTAAATAATCGCATCCTATCGGGAAAAATCCCTAAGAAAATAATAATAATTTTAAAAATTATTTGAAAATGAACTATGGAGGAATTTCGTCTGACCATTTTCACATGAATTATGTCTCCAAGCCCCTTGTATTTTATAGCACTTAAATAATCGCATCCTATCGGAAAAAAATTCCTTAGAGAATAATCATAATTTTTTAAATTTTTTAAAAATAAACTATGGAGGAATTTCGTCTGACCACTTCACACGAATTACGTCTCCAATGTTATAATTGTTGTGTAATAACACAACAATTAATTTTTTACATTGATTCCTCCGAGTTCACTGTCTCGATATCTAAGTATAATAAATCTTTGCAAATCAGGGCGAAGAAGATAGTTTGTAAAAAGTAAGTTGAAAATTTATCCTGCAAAAATTTATTGCTAAATTCGACGTCTGCTGTGCACAATAATTTATATAATATATCTGGATATTGAAACGACGAACGTTTATAAATTTCTGCAAAAATCTGCAGATATTGTTATTTTTAATAAGAAATTTATGCGATTAATATCAGTGTTCTAATATTAGTGCGCTTATTTCTATATGTGTTTTGCACGTTAAAACACAACAATATATGTAAATAAATCAATAATAATACATTTTATAACTTGAAAAATTATTATCAATTATTATCAGCAAGTTCGTGGTGGCATCCATCTATCATTTTTCACAGTTTTCCTATTCCGAAGCCAAGTAAAACATGTCAAGAAACAATTGCAATATAAAGAACGCAAATCGCATTTTTATTCTAATTTAAAATTCCCGCCAAGAGCAGCAGCTTTACCGACAGTGCACATGCTTGGTAGTACGATCAAGTAACGTTGATCGAGCAGCGCCAAACAGCTGTCAATCGCTTTAGTCTCCATTTGTATATTTTTCTCATTTTTCTTAACCACTTTACTCTGATTTTTAGCTTTTACCCAATTTGTTACAAAAAATCAGACAGCAAGCGCATATCCCACAACCATGGAACCCCTTTCGCTGCTGGGGAAATATTCTGAGTGCATTTTTAAAAGCTCAAAACCAAATCATCATTGACCGCTGGTAAGTTTTGAGTATCTCATGGATTTCGCCATTTTTGTGCGCACTGTTCCAACAGCCTTAAGAAGGGTTTCAGAGGCAGTTCTGGGTACAAAAATTAATTTCTTTTAGTTAAAGATTCAGCTACTTTAAAATGCAACAATCCCAGGATAGCTTCTTAGGTCCTCAGGATTGATAAGAAATAATGTGGGTGCCTGAGGCCTAAATTTAAAAACAATTTCCCTGAGAAAGATATATGCCGTACACATGGAAAAACAGGGATCTGGGGATATTCGGGAAACTATCGAAAGATATAAAATTTTAGTTCCCATGCCATTTTCCTCGAAGAAGATGTATTTCGGACACCTGGACGACCAGGATAGCTTCTTAGGACCTCAGAACTTATGAGATATAATCTAGGTGCCTTAGGCTCGACTTTTTTTACAATTTCTTCGAAGGAAATGTATTCCGTGCAACTGGAGTACCAGGATAACTTCCTAGGATTTGGCGATATGCGAGACTCAATCGAGAAGAATTAAAATTCGATTTGTAAAATATTTTTCTTCGAAGTTTTATTTCGGACACCTGGACGACCAGGATAGCTTCTTACAACCTCAGGATTTATAAGAACTCAGGTTTAAATTTTTAATACAATTTTCTTAAGAAAGATGTATTCCGTACACCCGTAGTATCAAGGATCTGAGGATATTAGAGATACTATCCGAAAAAATAAAATTTTAGCTCTCATGCCATTTTCCTCGAAGAAGATATATTTCGGACACCTGGACAACCAGGATAGCTTTCTGGGATCTGGCGATATTCGAGCATCTATCTCAAAAACGATCGAATTCGATTTCTAAAGTCATTTTTCTCAAAGAAGATGTATTTCGGAGACCTGGGTTACCACGATAACTTCTCAGGATATTGCGATCTTCGAGACACTGTCCAGGTACTTTAAGTTTTATTTCTTAACCTATTTTCCTCGAGAAAGATGTATTTTAAATACGTAAGGGATTTGTACAGATTTGCTGATCAAATTTCGAATAAAATTGTAATATATTTTAACATAAATATGAAAAATCACTGATAAATAATATAAATTAATTTTTATACCTATACCTCCATACCATACTCGTTACGTCTTTATAATATACTGATAGGGATGATTAACATCATATGTTGTGTTAAAGGAACCATTGGATATTTCCGTAGAAAAAACCCGAAAATATATTTTCCTTGGAAAAAACGCCCGCCTTATGTAAAACTCACCAATACACTTCTCTGTATCAAACACCCCAAATTTCTTGTGTAAACGACACCGACTCTGCATACTCAAATTTTGCGAATAGAAATAAAAGTTTGTGTTTAAAGTTTATTTGAAAAAATTGTTCCACGAAGAGACTAAGTTTTCATTTTTATCCTTTTTCTTTCGGATGATTAGTGTAGATGGAGATTTTTTGTACAAGAAAACCGAAATTGACGCTGGTATTCTAGAAAAATATCTTTAAACACATTTTGCAAATAAAAAATTGCTTTAATCGTGCATTTTTTGCGACTTGAAAGCCTACATTGAGAAATCTATATTTTTCTTTATTTTGATTTTGATTTTTTCTACTTTTTCACAGAAAATTTATAGAAATCTATATAATTCAGAGCGAGTGCACTTGCCGTGATCTACACGCACGTATAAGCCCTGTAACCCTTCGAGACGTTTTCATGTTTGTCCATGGCAAAATAGATCAATGTGAACGAGCATTTATTTGACTCGCGAGCCAAGAAACCACGGCCAGAATTCGAGTTCGCAATCAACTATTCTCCACAAGCGGCAAATACTATTTTTTCTAAAACCTACGCGAAAAAGACGAATTTTATCGTCTGAAAATAGTGGACACGGATATACATTGACTCTGCTGCAAAGTGCCCCACTGTTACACGTATTTTTTCCCACTTGTTAGAAGAATTTTACTCATCAGTAGGAAAAATATGCTATTTTTCAATGCTCACGTCAACGATTGAGAAATCTCTTATTTTGTCAATGATTTTCGAACGAAAAAAACGTCTATTCCGCGTAGGTGTTGGATAAAATAATGTGTTAACAATAATGTGAGGGGTTCTACAACGACACATAGAGAATATGGGCATGTACATGTCAAGAATCTGTTTTACAACACCATCGGTAAAGTGGATCTTGATTACGCCCACTTGAATTTGTCCTCAGAAGAGGCTTTGAATATTCGGTCACAAAATCATAGTCAAATTATAAAAATTACAATACCTGTCATTGACATAGGTTGAAACGGACTTCAAGCGCATCTTCTTTGATCGCATGATACTGAAGGGATACTACTAGGGAGTCTGATAAGTACCTGAAAATTCTAAGAGATGGCATTAGTATTCACTAATGTGAACCATTTTCGTCGAGCTTGATCCTTCAAGTGACGCCTGTCAAAACTT
>NC_046658.1:14948968-14964650 GCF_010883055.1 Belonocnema kinseyi
AACCGCTTTATCATCACGACAATGCGCCTGTTCATTCATGCTTAGTTGCACAAGCAAAATTGCATGAAATCGGCTTGAATTGGTTCCTCAGCCACCGTATTCGCCAGAACTGGCCCACAGCGACTATTACTTGTTCCCTAACCTGAAGGGATGGCTCACCGGTAAGCGTTTTTACTCAAATGAGGAGCTCATAGCTGAAACTGAGGCGTATTTTGGAGACCTTCCGATCGAGTACTTTTCGGACGGTATCAAAAAGTTAGAAAATCGTTGGACTCGCTGTATCGACCTAAAAGGAGAGTATGTTGAAAAATAAAACCGACTTTGGCCAAAAAAACGTCTCCGTGTTTCATTTTTCAGGGACTTATCAGACTGCCTAGTATGTGGATACTATAAGGGTACGTTGTAGCGTATCCTTTCCGTTCATTTGGTCAGTCAGGGATACACCCAGGTAAAACGAACCCATTAAAAAGACGACTCTATAAATTGCGTATCTGTCATTTGCAAATTCAAAAAGTTAAAACTGAATCAGTTTGAGACTATGTGAGTTTTGTCTATGAAAGTTAATCTCCTTATGTAGCTAAAAATTAATCTTTTAAATTAGAAATAAATTTACGCGGTTAAAAAATAAGCTCGTTTTAGAAAATTAATTTCTTTTATTAAACATTCATTATATTAAAAAAAAACTTTATTTCTTTGGTTAAAAAATGAGTTACTTCATTTAAAATTTGTTTTTTCTTTGGATGAAAAGGAATATTTTGACCGAAATTTTAACTATTTGTCTGAAAATCCTATTTCTTTGTTAAGAATAAAATTCTTGCTGGTAGGTAAAAAATGTAAATATTCCAGTTAAACATTCATTATTTCAGTCAATTTATCAGTTTGGTTGAAAATTAATTCTTCAAACTGAAAATTTAACCGTTCCAACTTTTTTTGAAAATTGAGGAATTATATCTCAAGAATTAGAGGCAAGGTGTGGTTCACTCAAGCGACAGGTTGACTTTCTTCAGTGAAAATCCCGTTCCTTCAATGTTTGGATTCACAACCTGTCGGTCGATGAGGTATCTGACAAGGATCTCTTCTCATTTATTCTCTATATTCTCACCAGCGCTGGTCTCTCACTTTTAAATTGAGCGCAGCTTTCAGACTTGACAGATCATCCGAGGGATAATAAGAAAGGAAAGCCCTATACCATACTGCCATAAACCTAAAAACATTCGGATATTAACCTGTTTGTTAAGAGTAGCAGTATTATGCTGGAGGACCGTCAGCTCTCTGGAGAGGTACAGAGACCTTATAAGGAAGTTGCGACGATTGTACCCAGAATATCCGGTTAAACTAATCGTCCTTATTATCGGCGCTCTGGGGCGTACCATACTTTCACTGGTTAATAGTGTAAACAGTTGATACTTTGTGACGAACACAATATCACCTACAGACGAAATACCTAATTATCCCTTTTTATCGATATTGCTCCAAGGAAAAGAAAAAGTCCTGCCTAAATCTTCAGGCAACAATAATGAAAGGAAAGAAGAACTGATATCTCACTACGCGTGTATATGTGAGGGGAGGGGGATTTTCCCCTAAACCGTAGGAAAGGCGAGAGACTCGTCTGTTATTTTTTTTGTTGGTTGTTACCCCTACGCTCGGACTGAGAGTTGTTGTCCCTTATTATAAAAGGAATTCGGTCAGGTGGGTAATATCGACAATAAATTTTTGTATTCACACTTTCCCAAATTCACTGAGTTTATTTTAAAAAGAAGACATAGTAATACAATGTCAACATAGAATAAAATAGAGCACAGAAAGGGCACGTTCTGAAATGGATAGACTATGTCACGTGTAGAGAGGTAACGAAAGATACAAGTAAAAAAAAAGATCGATAAAGTTCAGTATATAAATCGTTTAAATTAAGCACTATTCGTTGAACACACACACACACACACACGAAAGAAAGTAAAATCAAGGAACCAAAAAATAAGGAAAGCTGTTTCAGTTCTTTATTTTTTCTTTCTTGTTAACAAAGCGGGCATGACATCTTTGCGTTTCGTCGATTAATTAATGCACTCTAGTCCTTCAAGAATACCTGCGACAAATACAGAACGCACTTTTGTGAATAATAGAGAACATATATATTTCTCATAAAGGAGAATTATAGCCTTCCGATAAAATTAATCTTTCTCGTTTTGAGATTCGACACAAGGTAAAATTTTCTAGACAGTTTCTTTCTCTTTAATTTCGTTTTAAGCATCCCGGTTAGGACGCGATAAACGTTTTTATATTCTACGTACAACGTATAGTGACCATTTTCATTTTTGGCTTATGGCTAGGTGCACACTATTCATTCAATACATTCACACATTTTCTTTCTGCAATCCACCCTCACATTATTAAGTGGATTGCAAAAGAAAACCTAATATTTAAGTACTCAAAAACGAGAAACATAGGATTTATCCGAAAATAATGTTAGTTTTTGATTATAATTATTCTCTTGAGTAGTTGCCTGCCTCATTCGGTAAGTTGGCTCGTTGCTATTCTTCGGGAGTTTGGAATGCAACGAAAGCATTCTGATAATAAGCTCTCAGGTTACGATTTAACCAGAAAATACTTTGTAATTTGTACGAAGTCTAATTTAACGTAGCTTGAAATAATTTTTCGAGCTACGTTAATTCGAGACCCAAAAGTTTATTTTATTTTGGGTTTGCTCGCAACAGAACACACCGGAATTTTTTTAGTTCGTTCCCGAAATTAAGCGTGACTTGCGAATGAGGAGGACCATAGAGAGATATGTTCGGTAATTAGAACAATTTTAATTTCGATCGCGTCCCTGGCTCCCTTTTTAATATGTATGTATATACGATATTTGTAGTAGAGAAAGAGAGTTATATGAGGGAATTACATGACTTTCATTCATTAATTTGTAATTATTTACGGTTTTTGTTCCCCTTTTCTCTTTTTGATTGAAGTTGGTTTTCTTACCAGCGCTGAGTTCACATCTTTTAACTTGAACACTTTCAATTAGAACTATTAGAATTTAAATCTCTTTAATTTTCAAATAATCGCACTTTTAAAATTTTAATATGAATTTATTCAATTTTGAACGTTTTGAAAAGTAGCTTTTGTAGTTGAAAATTCTACATTTGGGGAAAAATAAAAATTTTTGTTTCAACAAAAAATTTATCCCCTAGCTCAAAATATCAAGAATGTTTTGATAGAAACTCATCTTTGGTGAAATTTGTATTTTTGTTTTCAAAATTAAAACCTTGCGTTAAAGTTGAATTAGTTTAGTTTAAGGCTGATCTTTGGTAGAATTTATTCCTTGCGATAACTATTAAGTATAAAATAAACTTTTTAAATAAAAAGTTATATCGTTGGTTTAAAAATTTTTTGTATAGATTAATAACTTTTTTCGTGAAAAGTCTAACTACTTGGTAAAAAGTTCATAATTTCAATTGAAAATTATACCATCTTGATAAAAATTGATATATTTGTCTGATATTAAACTGCTACTGATATAAAATTAAAATGTTTTTCTTGTCAACATATGAACTACTGTTGAAATACTTTCTTCAATATTCATTTTTCCTAAGTAAAGATATATAAATTCAGTTTAAAATTGAACTTTTTGGGTAAAAAACTAACCTTTTGTTGGTAAATGGTGTTTTTGGCTTAAAACTTCAACAATTGTTTTTTTTTTAGAAAATGTAACTGTTTGATAGAAAAATTTGTTACCTAAAATTGAAATTTAAAAAAAAAATTAAAATGGCACTATTCCATTGTAGGTTAAAAATGGATCATTGTTATTTTAGAAATTCAGCTATTTTTTAGAAGAATTATAAAATTGATGGAAAATCCAATTTTTCATTTAAGCGTAAAAATTAATATGTGTTATTGAATATTTGTCCATTTTTGGTGGAAATTCAAGTATTTTGTTGATAATTAGTCTTTGACTTTTAAATACAGAAACAAGAGATATACAATGTGAAATTCCTGATATCAATCAAAGATTAAAATTTATACATGATCCTCATATCCTCTTGATCTTGCGCGGAACGATGTCCACGCCCTCATATTCCCTCGGCTTTGGTCGCCAAGCATTCGAAACCGACCGTGCTCTCACCCATGCTCCCGCCTCTTCGAGCTCCATCCTAGAAAAGGCGGTAAGAGTAGGGTTTTTATTTGAAAGTTATTTCATTTTGTTGAAGTTTTATTTATTTGTTTTGAAGTAAATTTATTTTATTGAAAATATTTGTATTTGTTGAAAATTCAACTTTTTTTAAAGAAGTTACACTGTTTTGTGGAGACAAATTTTGTTTCTGTTAGATGATTTGAACTTTCAATAGTTGAGTTTTCAAGATATAAAAACTCAATTATTAAGAATTTAGGGAAATTAAAGAAAATTAAAAATTGAACTTTCAATTGTTTAAAATTAGATTAAATTGAAATTTCAGCGGTATTAAATGTAAGATAATTGAAAACTGAATAAATTAAATAATTTAATATTGCGATTGTAAATTCGAATTTAAATGTCTTGATTTAAAATTTGTTTTCGCAAATTTTTAGACTGATTTGAATTCAATTATGTCCCCCCTATATACACACATATACACGCGGTTTGACGAAACACACGATGTACATAGTTTTTATATTTCACAATGGTTGTAGCGTCTGCGTAGGAAATCGGATCGTCGGTCTTGATGTAAACGGGCTTCGACATTGGCTTGATTCTAGTTGGGGTGCCTTGTATGGATCTTCTGGCTGCCATAACATACCGCGGCGATTTCATCCCAAGTAGAGGGTGGCTTTGACTCGATGGCATATACTTATTTTATTAATCTGCCGTTCCAAGTCGTGCAGGGATCTCTTATTGGTAGAAAAGGCTTCATCCCTAATGGACGCATCCCCTAGGTGTGGGTCTCCTTCTTCGTTCTTCATGGTGGAAAAGGGGAGCAAGAAAATTAAAACCCAGGCGAGGTTCACTTCACCTAGAAATAATATGCATTAGACTTTCTCTTTGGGAGTGAAAGGAGGTCCAAGACAGGATAAGCCTCGTTACCAAAAGAGAAAACAAGATGCGGTCAAATGACATTATATTTTTTGTACTTAGTTATTGATGATTGAAAAACATTTTTTAAAGGCATATTTTGTCTTCGGATTCTTCCTTGAGGTTCGCTCGAGGTTAGCAGGGAACGAATTTGATTTTATCCTCCTGCTTGACAAACCGGTCGCCGCTGTTTTACAAAAGCTATTTAGATGATGTGTTTGCTATCATTCCTACTGAAAAATTCAGGAATTTGTCGATGGCTTCAACAGCATTGATGAGTCGGTCCAATTTACTCACGAGTGTGTTTCATAACATACGAGATGTTTGGCTGTCTTGCTAATTTCAGTCGTTCGAGAATTATTCTCAAAAATTGATAATATCATCCCCTCTTTTGTTTTATCGTCTTATATTATCTCATATCGTTCTATCTCGTTCCTCGTCCGAGTTATCGGTGGCAACGTCATTGACTATAGGTTGAAGTTGTGTCTTTGCATCGATTCTCTAAATGCAGTTATCTTTAGACTGCAGTTTATCGGGCGTGTTATATGATATCAGAAAAAAAGCTTACGTTGTCAAAAAATTGATGAAAGCCGGTAAGAAGAGCTGGTTTAAATGGCTTGCATCAACAGACGGAGTAGCAGGGCAACTACACGCAGTAAATGGTACAGAAAATACAATTATGTACAACTATGAAATTATTAATAATTAAAATAGAGAATATCAATATTTTTTCTTGAATACAATATAAAAAGACTAGTAAGATGAGGTGACAAAAAGAATATTTACATGATGAATCATTTTATGTTAGACTCCCCTTTTTTTGGCTATCATGAGTATTTTTCCAAGAAAAGAGCAAGTGACAAGTAAAATATGGAATTCTGAAATAAAAACAGTATTTAATGTGATTAATAAAATTTAAAAATAATGCACTAGTAAGTTATGGCTCCCTTTTCTATTCAAAATTTTTTTCTTTGATAGAAAAAGATTGACTAGCCAATAAATTTCAATGATAATGTATTTTTAGGTTAATTCGCTTATTTTCGTTAGAAAATTAATATTTTATCATGGGAAATGGCTAAGTTTGGAATACGATTAAAAAATAATGCATCTTTAGGTTATTTCTTGTTACGTCTTCGTTTTTTTTCGGCTAAAAAATTGGAAAATTGAAAAAGGTTACGTTAGGATCAAAATTCACGAAGAATGTGTGAATTTTGTTTCTAACTTAATTTTAAAGCTCGCCCCAACATCCTTAATTGAGAGAAAACGGACGACCTATAATATATATCCTAAAAATGCACTATTTGTCAATTTTATTACTAACTTAGCCCATTTTCATCATAAAATATTTATTCACTTTCCACCAGAAACGAAAGTAATAGCTATAAAATACATTTTTTGAACTGTATTGTGTAACTTGATCTTTTCATTACCAAAATATAATCAGTTGAACCGAAAAAGAAAGAAAAAACCTACAATTACATAAATTGTAAATTATTTTAGTCATCCAATCTTTTTTTAACAAACAAGTACCCTTCAGTCGAGAAAAAACGGAAGACCCATAACATTGGCGGCCCGAATGAACAGAAAGGATACGCTACAGCGTACCCTTATAGCAGCGTTCTGAGATTGAGATCCAGAAAATTTAACGATGCTTATTAAAATTCGCTTATGATTATTCTGCTAAATTTTCCAGTTTTCTTAATCGGCTCTAATTTTCTAACAATGGGAAGGTCGAGCGCGGTAAGCCAGCACACGCCCGCATCACAGGCAGTCAAGTGCCCCCCTTGCGTTAAAGTATTATGCAAAAATTGGAGGGTGGCGGCCCTACCGCTCCCCAGAAAGAGCGAAACAAGTTTGGGAATCGCTGGTCTAGACCAGTGGTCGGCAAACTTTTTGCTTCATTTTCAGGTATGGTCAGGCTCCACCCCACTTAATTTTTTCTATTACTTTTCGGTCTATTCATGTACCTTATTGTGAGTGAGCTTACTCCAGCAAGGGCCTTTTGTGCACTGGCATGTAAAGTAAGGAAATTTAAATTTTTTAATTAGCGATTTGAAAATAGCATTATCAGCATCTACGAATTTTTCCGATTCCAATGATATATTACTTGCCTAGAAAAGTTAAAAATTTGAAGGAGTTTATAATCAAGAAACATCAGATTGACAGTCAATTTAATACTAAATACTTCTCAAATTTTCAACCTTTATAAACAAATTACATGTCTGTGGAATCGGAACAATACGTAGATGCCAAATATATTACTTTTAAGTCACTGATCGCAAAATCACGAATTTTTTAATTTCCCATTTTATAACAAAGGACCCCTGAGGAAAGGGATGATCTGGCCAAGCACGCAGGTACTGCCCTGAGAGTAGGTCACAGGGCAGCCAGAGCAGGCTACCCTGCCCAGGGCAAGAGCTTGCCGACCACTGGTCTAGACCAGCGTTTGCCAAAGTGCTATCCTGAGTAGGGTGGCTACCCGGCGGTAGGGGGATGCCGCCCCGGGCCCGGTAGCTCGGTAGCAATAACTTTTGAAGTTATTAGTCGATTTTTTTCTATCTTTTTTAATGCTCTCGATGTAATCCAGAAAATGCAACGCTACCTATTAATATTCGCTAATGAATACTTTACTAAATTGTCCATTTTTTATAATCGGCTCTAATTTTATAACAATGGAAAGGTCGAGCGCGGAAAGTCAGCCCATGCCCGCTTCACAGGCAGTCAAGGTCCCCCCTTGGTTTGAAGTATTATGCAAAAATTTGAGGGTGTCAGCCCCACCGCTGCCCAGAAAGAGCGACAAAAGTTCGGGAATCGCTGCCTTATAGTATACACATAGTATCATTTCCGTATTATGTAACAAAAACTTTAAAGAAACATCAAAATAAACCTTTAATTTATTGAAATTCGGATTCTACATTATGTTTTCCGTGATAAGGTTGCGGAATAATCGCAATAGTTTTTTTGCAGTGTAAAAAATGTACAAGAAATAATACCTGTTATTAACGTAGGCTGAAGACGACTTCAAGCGCACCTTCTTTCAGTAGCTATTGCAATTACTCCATGAGATTCTAATGGAAAATTTAGCGTATAATACGAATTACAAGTTAAATGCCCATCTTGCTGTTTTTGCATAATAGAGAAGGGACAATATGTGGATATTATAAGGGTACGCTGTGGCGTATCATTTACGTTCATTCGTGCAGCCAGAAAATACAGAACCGAAAGATTGCATTACTTCCTAATTTTATTTCTAACTTAGCATTTTCCCATAATAAAATATGCATTTCAAAACAAAATAAGAGACGTAACTTAAAAATACATTATAATTGAAATTTATTGGCTATTTCATCGTTTTCATCATGAAATAATCATTTTTGAATAGAAAAGGGAGACATAACCTAAGATTGCATCACTTGTAGAGTTTATTAGTCATCAAATATTGTATTTATTGAAGAATTGCATATTTTATTTGTGAATACGTGATAAAAAGCTTTAATGACAAAGCGCCCGCCCAATGAGAGTCGCACTCCGTGAAAAAGGCCCGCTAATTAGAAAGCGAGTGGGGGCGTGCCCATACATCCATCGCGATGAAGCGAATCGCTCTCTGATTCGCGACCATTTTTCACGGAGCGCGACCCTCATTGGGCGGCCGCTTTGTCGTTTTAGCTTTTTGTCACGGATCCTTATTTGTCACTTGTTCTTTTCTTGCAAAAAATATTAAAGATAGCCCAAAAAAGAGGAGACTAACATAAAGTGACACGTCATGTAAATATTCTATTTTTCACATCATCTTACTAGTCTTCTTATCTTGCGTTCAAGAAAAATATTATTATTGTTTATTTTAATTATTGACAATTGTATAGTTATACAGAATTGTGTTTTCTGTGTCTTTACTGCATTGAGTTGGCGTGCCTGGGGCAAAATATATTTTGGAGAATCGTAAAGTTCCTCTAGGGAGAGTTGTGTGACGTTACCCTCTCCACAAGACGAAGCGAAACTGGAATCGAAAATACGTAGGGAAGCGCGAAGTATTTGAAGTATTCTTAAGAAGAGGTTTTATATTATAATATATTTTCGTGCAGTATATGTTGGGAAAATAAGATTTTTAAATGAAAAAACGATAGTGTCGCAGTTCAACTCTTGAGAAATTAATTTGGTAAACAAATTAATGATTAGAAAACTACTGTGAATAAGTTACTGTTACCAATTCACGGTATTTTTTTCATCAGTGAACGACTCTGCAACATTTTTATTAGTAATTTTTAACTAATTCAGATGTGAAGAGGTATGAAATTTTCTTACGATCAACCCATACCGTGCATAAAATAAACTATTGAGATCGAAAAAAAAGATATACTATTGAAAATAGTAGCATTATGTGATTACCTGGAAATACAGATTTTACTCTAAATACTATATTCGTTTGCCTCCTATGTAAACTTTATCATTTCATGGTAGTGGTTATAATCAGATTGCATATAAAAAACAAGATCTTTTCTCGTTGTTTCTGATTTCATGCATTCCTCGCTCAAATGCAACACCACCCATCAAATTGAGGTAATGATTTTATTTTCCGTAGGGCAAGTACAGTGCGAGCACATCGCGCCGGATTTTTTAGACCATGTTTGGTGTCTGCTTAGTTAATTTATTATTGATAATTGATTATTGATTCAGTAATCTGTTTTGAAGAACAGACTATGGTGGACCACACTAGATTTTTATTTCCTACGAGTGCGTGATATCCCTAATCCAGGATTTCGACATCTCGTTCCATTAACCCAGTGTCATCATCTGAGATATCGCCGTTCAAAAGTTTCTCAAATGGTGCAACTTCTTCGCGTTCTGGGCATTCGAATACGCGGTTTGGATGATTTACCTCTATAAAGGCGCGTCTTCTTTACTGAAGACCCTTTTCTTACTTCAAGTCTATTACTAGGATATATACGGTTGTGTTCGCGAGAGCGACTTGAGGCACCATGTTTGCGGGTCGAACATTTGACTAAAAAACGGATATGGAACCACTTTTTCGGGGAAAACGAGATTAAGATATATGACCGACTTGCGAGTTTCAGCAGCTCTTGGGAGGTTGCGATAAGGAGTCCACCTTCTCTGAAGGATTTATGGGATATCCCGTCTAATGTTCAGGATTTTAATGAGAAACCTGGCGCTGATCAACAAGTGAGAAGGACTATTAACTGGGGCTCCCTGGTTCTGAATCACAGAATCGGAAACTTCAAGCCCTACAACGGCCGAGGATTTACTCGATACCGGAGCAGATGAATGGTGGAAATATTCGGACGGAAATTGAATAACCTTAACCTGGACTCTTTTTTTTATTATCCGAGGTCTTCAGTGAACGAAATAGTGCTATGTCCTAATATTCGACATGAGCAACGCAGCCTACGTCTGCACTTACACTCATGGAGTTTAAGGCTTACCGAGTCGAAATAGAAAATTGTTTTCAGTTCACACTTTACGCTAGCACTTTTCCACCCGGATAAAATCCGGACAGAAATTAAATAACCTTAACCTGGACCCTCTTTTTTATGTTCCGAGGTCTTCAGTGAACGAATTAGTGCTGCGTCAAAATATTGGACATGAGCAATGCAGTCTACGTCTGCACTTACACTCATGGAGTTGAAGGCTTACCGAGTCGAAATAGAACATTGTTTTCAGTTGACACTTTACGCTAGCACTTTTCCATCCAGATCAAATCTGGATTAATGTCAAAATGATTTCAGTTCGTAGTTTCTTATGTTTCTCATCCACGAAAGAGACAATGGTGCGCTTAAATCTTCGATATGAGCAATGGAGCCTACGTCTACACATACACTCATGGAGCTGGAAGCTTACCGAGTCGGAATAGAAACCCATTAGATTATGGAATATTGCTGAAATAAAAACGAGTGAGACGGCATAAAAAAAGTAGAATTCTGCTGAATGAAATGTGGTTCCGAAATATCCTTGGTAAACATTTTTTGCCGGTCAAATTGGAACCCTTGGTCACGAGATTTCCCGAAGATTTATTGGCCCTTTGAATGGCTATGGATTAATAAATTTTAATAAATTTCAAGGATTTCTAAGATTTCAAAAATTGCAGATAATTGCAAAATGATTTCAAAGATTTCGGAAAGGCGATGTACATCTCATTTTAATAATACCAAAGATATTTGAAGATTTTTTAAGATTTCAGGAAGATTTCAAGGATTTGAAAGATTTTA
This sequence comes from Belonocnema kinseyi, assembly GCF_010883055.1. Lineage (NCBI taxonomy): Eukaryota > Metazoa > Arthropoda > Insecta > Hymenoptera > Cynipidae > Belonocnema > Belonocnema kinseyi. The sequence goes on from NC_046658.1 coordinate 14,960,231, forward strand.
CGGAGATTTCAAAGATTTCACAATAATTTCAATCACAAAAATTTCAGAAATTTCATGAAGGCATTGTATAGCAGATATGGAAGATTCCAAACATTTTTGAGGATTTCACAAAGATTTTATAAATGTCAATAATTTTACAATGATTTCTAACATTTCGTAAAGTTTTCATCAAGATTTCATAAGATTTAAAGGACTTAAAATATTTTACAAAAATTGCAAAGATTTCAAAAAGATTCGAAAGATAGCACGAAGGCGTTGTACAACAGTTTATGAAGATTCCAAAGATTTCTGAAGATTTTTAAAGATTTCTAGGATTTTAAAGAATTCCCAATAATTTTTAAGAAGTCAAAAAGTTTCAAAAGATTTGAAGGATTTAAAAGTTTTCACAAAGATTTCAAAGATTTCACAAAGGCGTTTTACAACAGGTTTTACCTATCCCAAAGATTTTTGAAGATTTCAAAAAGATTGAAAATTTTTAAGAGTTTACGATTATTTTTAAGATTTCATTAATATTTCAAAAGGTTTCAAAAGATTTAAAAGATTTCGAGGATTTGAAAAATTCCAATATAATTTCTATCACTTCAAAAGGTTTCAAAGGGTTTAAAGGATGTGAAGGATTTCACATGACGTTCTAAATTAGATTTTAAAGAATTCAAAGATTTTTAAAGATTTTTAAAGATATTTCGACATTTCTTGGTAAAGCTTGTTTAGAGAGATCAATTCAGACTTCCGCTTGGTTCAAAAGTCTGTCGAAAAAGAAGTTTTGGGTATCAATATTGTCTTTTTAAGGTTTTGTATCCCTGAGGTGTAACCCTTATGGTTTCGGTAGGGAGAAGGGGAGGGGAGAGAAAGTGCCCTCGCTTCCCCTTCACTTACTTTCCTGACCCTCACTTCCCATTCCTCGTTTCCCCTGCTAAAAAACATTTTCAGTAAGATTAACCCCTTTTCCAGAAAGTGTAGGGGAAGTGCCCTAGATTCCCCTTTCCTTACTTTCCCAACCCTCACTTCCCAGTCTTCATTTCCCCTTCTGAAAGAAATTTTCAGTAAGATTAACCCCCTTTACAGATTTTTTAAAATAAATATTTTCAAGATTAATCTGAAGAGATTTGAAAAAAAGAAAACTTTAAAAGAAAAAGAATAAAAGAAGAAATCTTCAAAAATAAGTTTTCAAAATTTCAAATTCGTTTTTAACCTTTAGAAGGCCGGCAATTTGGGAGGAAAATCGACCTCAGATAATTGGCCCAATAGTTATCTTATATCATTGATAGATCATAGACAAAATCTCGAACAGGGGGTCAGCCAATATATTGGCTTTCCGCTCCTGTAAGGAACAGCCAATGTTAAAAATTTCGAATAAAAAAAAATTGTTTTTTAAATAGCATATAAGCTTATTACGCCATATAAACATTATACAGGGTGGTTATTTAAATTTACGGGGTTGTTTTAGGGGTGTATCACCCCCTTAGTCACGCAAGTCAATTTGCGTGAATTTGGAAGTGCAAATATACGTTTTCGCTGTATTTTTTGACGCTGAATCCAAATCTGACATAAAAAATACCGTGAATTCAAAAACAACCCTTCTAATGGGGTGAAAACTAAAAACTACTCCTTTGCTTCGTCTGAAAAGGAGTAAAATGGGAGAAAGAGTTTTAAAAAATGGTGAGGAGGGATGAATGTATATTCGGTTATATCAAATAGTAACGTTCAAAACATTTTATAACAATATTTGTTTGTAATTATAATCTGATGCAAACGAAACAAGGCAACGTTTTAACAAAGTTGGAATGGTCAATTTAAGGGGTATGGGGTAGTGAACAAGGGGTTAAGAAGGATCAATTCAAGTTAAATTATATTGAAAACCGGTAACAACATTACAAAAATGAATATTTTAATCTAAAAATAAAAATTAAATAAGTTTACCTCGTGAGCCAGAATATTGATTTTCGAGCCCTCTAAAGGTTAAACACTCAACTAAATAATTTTCAGAAAATGAATCATTTAAGAAGTTTAGCACTTAGAGAATCAAAAATCTTTGACAAGGAATAAAAAAATATAATAAAATTAAATTTAAAAAGTAAATATGGACTGGCTGTTTTCAAGGAATTTTCCGTAAGATTAACCCCTTTTTCCAGCTTTTTTTAAATAAGTACGTTTAAGATTATTTTTTCTGAAAGGATATAATGGAAAATAATTTTTTTAAGAGAATAAAAAAATAAATCTTCAAAAACTGCAGAAGTTAAAAAATCTGAAAATTAAAATCTTTCCCAAGAAATAAAAAAATAGGATAAAATTAAATTTAAAAAATAAAAACGGACTAAATATTGTGATAGAATTTTTCATAAGATTAACCCCTTTTTAAGCTTTTTTAAATCAATACACATAAGATAAATATAAAATTAAAATAAGAGAGGCAACACGATTTTTAAAATAAGTAAGAATTATTAAAGGAAAGTAAAACTAAAACTAGAAAAAGATTTAATATATCATACCTTTTATGTAAAACTGGCTCATGATTATAGTTAGAGCTAAAGCTATTTAAATTCAATTTTTATTTGCGCATTATTATTAAGCGCTCTAACTTCAAATTCATGAATAGAAACTACATACCTTTTTTATTTCAAGATATTCTAATGATTCAAAATATTTTGAATATGTTGTATCCGCAACAGATTCATCTTGACTAAAATATGTCAATTCATATGGAAGTTTTAGAAACCATGAAAACGCACACATATTCAAGATTTGTGAGAGAAGCTGCTCAAAAACTATGGGGAACAGAAGGACTAAAACGGAGACGCTTAAATACACAGATGGCAAATAAGGGAGAAAATTAAGATTTTAGATTACCACATACTCCAGAAACATTTAAAATTGTAAAGGTATGGTGATATTCTAGAGAACTTTATTCGATCTCTTTCTTTAATTTATTAATATAGTAACTAATAAGGGAGAATTTTGTATGTGAAAACTATATATTTTTAACGCATTAAAGTTAAATTACCAGTTTTATATAGAAATACATAAAAAAATTGGTATCTCTTTTAAAAAAGAATTTTTTTGTTAACTTCATTACGTAGTTAGATAAACGTTCATTTTTCGGCCTGCTGGCCGGAATCTTCCATTTTTTACAGTATTTTTCTTGCAAATACCTTTTAAAAACTAACATCCATCCAAACCTTATCTCTAAGCAGCACGCTTTTATAGCCTAGCCTTCCTCGCTTGACCTCGCCTCGTACGCATGTCGCTACTTTCTTGGTTTGCCTCGCATTGCCAGCCTCCACCTCCTTGGCTAACACCTAATACTTATCCACTATTTACAATATTTAAAATTTGCTTACACCTACTGCCTCTCCTATTTACAATCCTGCCTTCTGCATTCCTCTTACTTCTTCCTTTACTGCCCTTTCGTCGCTCCTTTCATGCAACAATACCTACATGCTTATTCCATTCCTTTCCACCTCTTCACACTTCTCCAACCAGGGCTACACTTTTGCATCCCCCATACCGCACAATTCACACATCCTCTTCTATCTATAAGTTCTTGACTACCTTGCCCTCCTTTCCCATACAAATATTGCGCTCATTCCCGTAGCATCATCCACACATAGTTTCCGTCAAACCTTGACTCTCTTGTTCTCTCCTCCCCTGCTTTTCAATGCTTTAAGGTATATGAAATACCTGCGCTATATCAGCGCTATCTTTCTATCTTACTAGAAGCGAAGCGAATACATTATTAAAAGTAGAAAATAAAATATTTAACTTTGACTATTTCCATAAATAATTGACCTCTTTTCCAAATAAATACAAAGATTGCACGGGTCCTACTATCCCAAAATTTCTTCTAAGCTCGAAAAAATTCATATTTTCATATTTTGAGCCTCAGAAATGTTAAGACTGAAATAAGGTGTACTTAGATATTCCATCGTCATTAACAAGTCAACATTTTGTTTTCTTGATTTCTTATTTTTTATGTCGCCTAGTTCTGCTAAAAACGTTAAACTTTTCTTTTTTGCAGTTTATAAATGTTACAAATCGTTTAATTTTGCTTTCAGCAGAAGTATGTTTTTAGGATGATTTATCACTTATTATTTTCTTCCAGACAGCCTTTACAAAAAAATTTCTGATGCTGGAATTACCAAAAAATAAAGAGCTGCACTAATGAAGAAAGCTGGGAGCTACGTAATATATTCTTTGTGTTGCAATTCCAGAGTCGCAAGGCCGCTATGCCGGCATGTCCGTGCAACGTTTCTCCCTCTTGCGGAAAGAGCAGCAATACCATTCTGATGCGATGCTGCAACGCTTTTTCTTGTACGGGCGCTCGCCTTTCTTTATTTTGGTTCATGATTTTATTTTTTTTAACTAAAAATCGACATTTTTTTAAAGTGCGGATTTGAACATATCTGAGACACCTTAACAGGTT
>NC_046658.1:14964750-14965808 GCF_010883055.1 Belonocnema kinseyi
AGGGCGCATACTTTGAATAAAATATTTGTTATCATTCTCTTGAAATAAATGTGTTTTTTTTCTTGAAAAAATACCGGTTTCATATGTATACACCTGGTAAGTCTCTCCAGCGCAAAGGTGTCGTATGGCGCTTCTATCAACGAGCTCAGGATCTTCTGGGATTCCATTAAGTTTTCCTCGCTTCAAATAAACCTTGGCGCATTTTTCTAACCCAAATTCCATTCCAATTTCCTTAGTATATCGTTCGACAAGCCCCAGAGCTAGATGCAGTTGCTCTCTGTTTTTAGCATAGATCTTAAGATCGTCCATGTAAAATACATGAGTGACCTTGTACTTTCGATCTGCAGGTTTGCCGCACAAGTACCCGTCGGAATGACGAAGTGCTAGAGATAGTAGCAATAATGTAAGGCAAAAGAGGAGTGGGCTCATGGTGTCGCCCTGAAAGACACCTCTCTGAAAGGTGACATTGTTAGTTGTCACACGATTTTTTCCAGATGACATAGTAAATCTGGTTTTCCAAAGCGGCATCATTCTCTCTATGCACCCAACTATTTGCAGATGAACCTTTAAGATTTCCAAAAGACAGATGATAATTTTATGGGATGTCGAATCGAAAGCTTTCCGATAATCAATCCAGGCCATCGATAGGTCACGTTGGTAGAATGCTGCATCTTTGCAGACACATCTATCGATTAGCAGGTTCTTCCGACATCCGGCTACGCCTTTCTTTGAGCCTCGTTGTACATACATTTCTTGCCACACAGGTTCAATTGCCCGAATAATCCTATCATTTAGGATAGCTTTAAATATCTTATAAAGCGTGTTCAGACAAGTTATTGGCCTGTAATTCTTCGGGTCAGTTAAGTTGCCTATTTTCGGCAGAAGTATTGTGCGCCCTTCCACCAACCACTCTGGAATCGGCTCTGGGCTTGATAGCCCAGAGGTCGGATTCTCCCGAAAAATGTCCACGAAGCTCGTCATCCATTTCAGCCAGATCTTTCGGCTTGAGAGAAACCTTGGTGTTGATGTTTCTCCGGGTCGTAAAGCATCGCTCTTCA
>NC_046658.1:14965908-14977937 GCF_010883055.1 Belonocnema kinseyi
ATATGAAACTTGAAATGTTTGGTATTGGATATTGTTGACAGATGACAATACGCCAATTAGCACACATGGTAAGTTCCGACAGTGCCTACAAGTGTGCCTACTAGCCGCTAGATGGCAATACCGGTTTCATATGTATACACCTGGTATGAATACCTGGGCGTGCCACAGAGCCGCATTCAAGATGTGACATCTATAAAGGATACTTTGGAGTAAAGGATACTTTGGAGTAGTTCCATGGACGAATAACGAGCTCAGGTCTCTTGATGTCGAGACAAGAAAGGTTATGCACATGAACAAAAGCAAGCATCTTAAGTCTTCCGTTCCGCGTCTGTACATCTCACGCCGTCAAGGGGGTCGCGGAATATTGAGTCTTGAATGTCTTCACAACAGGATTACTCTGGGTACAGCACATAGAGTTGCAAATGGAAGAGACCCTCTTCTTAAAATAGTCATTGGAATCACGAAGAAGTGGGCAAAGGAGCGTTTCTGTACAAAGCAGCGGAGGAGGCTGCTGAAGCACTCGGACTTGACTTCAGTATTAGGGGTGAGCAACATACATAAAATCTTATCTATCTCGAGTGCTCACTCCTGAAAGCCCGGATTAAGAAAGCACAAGAGAAAAACTTTCGTGAACAGCTCCTCGATAAGAGGATGCACGGTATCTTCCACAGAGATATGAAGGATCAGTCAATGTCTTGTGAGCTAACGTTTGCTTTCCTTAAATCACCCGGATTGAAGTCTGGTACGGAGGGTTTCATTTTTGCATGCCAAGACGGTGTCCAACTCACGCGGGAACGACCTACATTCAAAGGCACAATGCGACACTAAGAGTGCTTTATTACCTTCTGTGTCACTTCTACGACATTAACCTTAATATCGCTACCCTAAATGCTCCTAGGGAAATTGAGTCAATTGTCGAGAATGGGAAGTGCCGTATATACTGGAACTTTATATTCTCGACAATTGTTTCTATTACTCACTCGAGGCCTGACATGGTTCTTCTTGACTTCGAGAAGCGAACCATGTTTGTTATCGAATTTTCGCCACTGCTGAAAAAAACATCATAGCCAAGCAGAATAAAAAGAAAGAGAGGTATAGAGACCTTATAAGGGAGTTGCAACGATTGTACCCGGAATATTCTGTTAAACTAATCTTCCTTATCATCGGCGCTCTTGGAGGTGTCAAGCTTTAAGAGCATCCCTGCGTGTCAACAATATGCTAAAACACTTACGGGAAAAATACAGAACGCGGTACTCCTTGGATCACTACGTGTTCTCAGGGTGCACGAAACTTTTGCCGGGTCGTCGTATTGATTGCGTCACAGACTGTAACCACCTATCTCACGGTTGTGAGATGTGGTTGTGGCTGCAATTTTACCGCGATTTCGCTGGGAGCGGGTGCAATTTTTCAGATTAGCACCCGCTCCCGGTGAAATCCTGCGGTTGTCCTTATGACAAATTTTTAATATATATAAGATAACATTAGTGTTATTCTAGTTTTATCAATTGTAGTAATATAGTTGCTTGAGGTAATCAAATCAAAATTAAAAAAATAGTTTTACAAAGATCTATTATACAATTTCATGAAGAGCCTTTATGTTTTCGTTTTTAGTGTAAGAACGCTCCATCAACTCGGGACAAGAAGTCTCCTTCAGTTCGGGTGAGTTTTTCTCCCAAACGAAGTGTACCGCTGCACTAATATCGATGCAAAAAATCAAGACCCCCCCACTGTAGAAGGCAATAACTCCGCAGAAAAAATGTTAGGAGGTTCGAATAAGAACCACACGAATCCGCTAAGTTTTTTGAATAAAATGGTGTTTCTGTAATTTGCGCAACAAAATTTCGTTCTGAGCTAATTAGCAAAATGCAAGTAAAAATGCTGTCGCGAGGCCCATTGTTGAAACACGTTAACTTTCACATGACCCCAGAGCTAAGAATATGTATGAAAAAATTTGAAAAAATTCTGGAGTATGCTACAACATGTTTAGAATCCAGTAGAGACCTTAAAATTTTAAAATATTTAAAAATGTCAGTTTTGCAAGCGGCAGGCAGCCGTTTTCTCCGGATTTCCCCACAGCTACTGCTAGCTCAGTAGGGCCGTCTCAAAGCTATGAGGCGGGCTGCGCTTTTCACTCCTGACATACAATTTTGATATTATAATACAGTATCAAGCTTGCACACGAATTATCTTGTATTTTGTTTATTTAATATAGTACACTCATTTCGGTATTATAATATAATTTTGTAATTATTAGGCAGTTAATTCGCTACTGAAATGCGTGAAAGATTTGTTTATATGAGCAATTCCATGTCAAGTCATCTGTAGAATGTAAGCTATTGTTCGAAAGTTTAATAAAAATTGCAGTAGTTGTTATCTTAGGTGTTCAAAGAAAAACTATAAGATGATTTTTGAAAAATTCCAAAAGCTTAGAATATATTGAAAATTTAGCTTTTTGCGCTTTAATTTAACTCTTAAAACTTTAATGACTTTATTGCTGTAAAGGTGTATTTTTTAAAATTATTTGTAATAAGATACAGTTGTCAAGAAATATTTTTTTTAACCGAAAATTTCTTGGATTAAAAAAAAAATAATTTGTAAACTGAATTATTTTGAGGACAGTGTATGCTATCTATGCATTTTTTTGATTGGGTATTTTTTCAGAAATTCAGTTTAAACTTCGTTTTTGAAAAATTCAAGAAGGTTTTGACATTTTTTGTTTCAAGAAATTTTTGTTCAGAACTGCACCATATTACGAATATTTAAAAAAATACGCTTTAATAGTATTAAAATCACAAAGGTTATGAGAGTTCAAAGAAAAAAGACCAAATTTTTCAATTTTGTGTATCCTGTAATTTCTGAGAATTATTCAAAAATGATGTTAGGGTTTTTTCAACACCTACGAGAACAAATACTACAATTCTCATAAAAATTACTAACAATGGCTTAAGTTCTTCACATGATTCCAAAAGAACCAATTTTCTATCCATAAAAGTTCGTTTTCGACGAAAAAAGAAATGAACAAAGCGGTTAAGTTTTTAAAAATATAATGAAATTTTTTTTTAAATTGTAACATTTTTAACCAAATGATATAAATGTTAAAAAGAAGTATAATAGTAGAATTTTCAAACAAACAAAATAAAAATAATTCTAGTTTCGTACTGGCTTCTGTATTAATTCAATTCGCATCTAGGTGAAACAATAAGGAAAAGAGTACACATTTCTTAAAAATGGTGAGACAAAGAGGAAACATTTAAAAAATGGTAAAACAAGGGAATAGGGTTAAAAGTGTGAAGTCCTCTATTTTCAGTTTCCAAGAGAGTCTACACTTTCTTTTCAGATAAATGGAAAAATATTTGTATTACACTACATATGGTGCAACATTATCTTATTACGAACAATTTTTTTTAAAAAACGCACATGGAATTGCTCATATAAACAAATCTTTCACGCATTTCAGTAGCGAATTATCAGCCTAATAATTACAAAATTATATTATAATACCGAAATAGGTGTACTATATTAAATAAACAAAATACAAGATAATTCGTGTGCAAGCTTGATACTGTATTATAATATCAAAATTATATATCAGGAGAGAAGGGCCAAGCCCACCTCAAAGCATTGAGACGGCCGTACTGAGCGAGCAGCAGCTGTGGGAAAATCTGAAGAAAACGGCTGGCTGCCGCTAGGAAATATGACGGACCTTTTTTTCTACTACTGTGCCGCGCGCCTCGCCTCATTAAACTCCGAATTATTCTGCGTGACTTTAATCGCGAAATTATCATTTTTATTCAGTTTTGTGGTCGAAAAAGGAATCAGGGTACATTACTACACATTTTAAGCCATTAAACAGCGCGATAGCTCCATTCAGTCCCAAAATAAAAACATTCAACAAAAATCCTTGCAAAACTGACATTTTTAAATATTTTTAAATTTTAAGGTCTCTACTGGATTCTAAACATGTTTTAGGACACTCCAGAATTTTTTCCAACATATTCTCAACTCTGGGGTCATGTGAAAGTGAACGTGTCTCAACAATAGGCCTCGCGACAGCATTTTTACTTGTATTTTACTAATTAGTTTGGAACGAAATTTTTTTACGCAAATTACAGAAACACCATTTTATTTAGAAAACTTAGCGGATTCGAGTGGTCCTTATTCGAACCTCCTCACGTTTTTTTCTGCGGAGTTATTGCCTGCTGACCCTCATTCGATTCTCAGGTATCAAAGAGAGAGCACCTGTTCGTGGGTGCTGTCAATTTCTCCCACTTAAATTTTTTTAGCGGTCAAGCGGACAGATACTAATTTTCAAACCCGGTGAAAAGGCAATCAATTATGAGAAAATCCAATGCTCCTCATGTCGAAACAGACATGCAAAGTAGAATGAATAGGAATAGAGGAACCAATATAGAAAGAGACATGGTAGAAAATAATTCCGATGAAATTCAAGCGACTTTGTTTCCCTTTGGAATGATTCAGTCCTCACTTCAATTAGTGTCAAACTGTCCAATTAAATTTAAAAACAACACAAAAAATAGTACGTTATTTTTTTGAATAGTTAATTTGTTTAAAAAAATTATGGAAATAAACAAATATATCCGAATGCAATGATTAATTATTTAAAATAAAGAAATAATTTCCATTATACGATTTTTGTGAGTTCAACCCAGGAAGTATCGAGAATTTTATAAAATTTATATGCCTAGCATAGTTCACCAAAGGATAAAAATGATGGTCAATGTAAAAAGATGTTTTATAAATCAATTTTGATGTCTGGCAGTGTTTTTGGAACTTACATGAGAAAACTTATCACAGATTTATTTAAGTTAGAGAAAACTCTTGCGGTGAAGTAATTCAGTATCTTAAAAGGGAGATGTTTGCAGATTCAAAGATACAATATGTTTTTTTGCAACAATTCGTATAAGAAACGTACTATCGAGCTCCCTGAACCATAGATTTGTTATTACATGATTTTCGGTTTTCATTTTATTTCGTTATTTTGTTTGCGAATATTTCTTAAACTAAAACAAGCCAAAATAACCCCTTTTAAATGGACGTACACGTAAAAAAATAATCCGTGTAGGCGGCAAGCACACAACGCGTTTACTCCCCAAAAAATAGCATGCATATCTTGCATCTCGAAGAGTTTCAATTTGTTCCGTTTCCCAAGAAAATTCGAGTAAAATAAAAGCTTGCAATAAGATTAATTGATTTTGAAATTCAATACCACATGCTCCAAGCTGTTTTTTAACTCCAAAATTCACCCTTAAACCTCAAATCAGCTGTTTGCGACGAACAACATTGTGTCAGAAATTCGAAAAGATACCATTTTCTCTATGTTTCCCATGAAGATACAATTTAGAGCTTAGTAATTGTTTAAATGATTCCCAATTGTTATCAATTAAAAATATTAATCCAAAAAAGTGCTAACTTTCCCTAAAAACAAATTATTCTCAACCTTCGTTAATTGTGTCATTAATTCCAGGAAAACCTCAATTTTAATTGTTTATCAGAGGCAAAAATGTAAACAGATAGGATTTGTTTTAATACTTTCAAAATATTTTAAATAAATAATATCACTGTTGACCTTCATAAGCAGTAACATTTATTGGAAAATAATACATTTTTAGGATTGGCAGAGGGAAAATGGTCTAAGCAAATAATATATATTCAAAAAACTGAAAATTAGTTTTAAAATACTTCAAAACTTAAATTTTACCATTTAACAATCATTGATTCTAAACAAATCTTCTAAATCTGTCCGAAATTTGTGCGAAACCTTTAAAATCGTTGTGATATGTTAAAAAAATCATTGAAGTCTTTGTGATACCGTTGAAAATCTTTCAAATATTTCATAAATATTTTATAATATTTTTTAAATTAATGAAATCTTTGAAAAGTTATTTAAGTCTTTGTTAAAGATTTTAAATCTATCCAAAATCTTTACGAAATATTTGAGACCTTTCTTAAATCTTTCAGATCTTTCTTAAATCTTTGAAATCTTTAAGAATGTACTCCAATATGTATAAAATATTTAGAATATTTTTGAAATGTGTTATATTTTTTAAATTGTTCAAATCTTTGAAGTCTTTGTGAAATTTCTTTAAACTATCCGAAATCTTTGTGAAACCATTGAAATTTTTGTGTAATCTTTAGAAAACCATTGAATTCCTTATAAAATATTTAAAGCATTTAAAAAATATTTGTGAAATTGTTTAAATCTCACCGACATTTTTTAGGTCTTTAGGGAATCATTTAAACCTTTGAGAAGTCTTTGCGGAATCTTTGGACATTTTTTAAATATGAAACATTTATAAAAATTTGTCACAAATATTTGCAAGATTTTCGAAATATTTACTAATAGTTGTAAAAATGATTAAAAATCTTTCTGAAATTTTCGGAAAGTCATTAAATTTTTAATGACATTTAAATATATCCGAAATCTTTTCGAGATTTTTTTAATCTTTGGAAAATCATTCTAATCTTTGTAAAATATTTACGAAATATTTTAATTTTTTAAAAATATTCAGTGATATTTGTGAAATTATTTAATTCTTTGTGAAATCCTTGTAAAATAATTAACCCCTTCGTTGGCAGAGAGAATTCGAAAAAAATTGCCCAAAATGGCAGGAAAATTTTTAAATTCTGAAAATTTATATCCTATTTTGACATGAAATTCGGATTCAGCGACCCCAAAGCCCCGTAAGTACCGAGATTGATCCAAATCGAGTCGTTTTTCGTATTTTCATCCACTATATTGGATCCGCCGTTTTGAATTTTTTAATTTTGACTTTATATTCGGATTCAGCGATACCAAAAACGCCTGAGTAAGACTTGAATGTAAAATCGGAGTAAGTTAAGTAGGAAAAAAGAAGATTGACGCATTTTGCGTCAATGCCAACAAAGGGGTTAATGTCTTTGAAACATCTTTTAAATCTATGCAAAATATTTGGGAAATATTGGACAACCTTGATATCTATGGGAAAACATTGAAATTTTTTGAAATCTTTGCGAAGGAATCTTTGAAATTTTTAACAGACTTTTAAAATTGTTAAAACAAACGCGTTGGGTGCTTGCCGCCTACATGTACTAATTTTTTATATCTAACCTTTTGACCGGTTTTGGATTAAGAAATATTCGCAATCAAAAATAAAGAAATAATATAAAATCAGAAATCGTGTATTGAAAAATCTGTTATTCGGCGAGCTTGTAAGTACGTTTGCTTATACGAATTATTAAAAAATACACAATATCGTATCTTCACTTCTTCAGACAGATCCCTTTTACGATACGGAATAACTTTACCGCTAGAGGTTTTTTTAAATTAAACGATTCAGTGATAATTTTTCTCATGCATGTTTCAAAACAATTGTCAGACATAAAAACTGATTTATAAAACATTTTTAAAAATTATTTATCATTTTTATCCTTTTCTAAACTATGATACGCATGTTTCTTTACAATCAAACAACTTCTAAACATTTTCCCTGGCGGATTGAATGTACGGAAAGGATACGCTACAGTGTGCCCTTATTTTATCCACATAGTATCCCTTACGTATCATGCAAAACAAACTAAAAAAACAGCAAGATGGGTATTTAACTGGTTGCAATTCGAATTCTACGTTAAATTTCCAATTAGAATTTCACGCAGTAATTGCAATAGTTTTTTTGAAGCATTAAAATTTTATTTAAAATGTCCTAACTTCCGCTGAAGGCTGCTTCAAATGCGAACAGGTGTTCAGGCATATAAATCAGCCAAGAAGCAACTGGGCAAGGCTAATAAAAGAAGCCAAAGACAGAGCTGGGGAAATCTAGAAGAGGAAGTGGATGATGATTCTTGGGGCTTAGGTTACAAAATAGAAACCTGAAAACTCGGGGCCCTCCCTTCGAGCGCATCAATGGGAGCGGAAACCATGCGGCACATTGTCGATGTATTCTTCCCGACAAATCCGTTGAGTGAGGAGAATTTTTATCAAACCCCTCTCACGCGTCTGCCCGCATATGCTACTAGATGTGATGAATATTTGCTTGAAAACCGGAATATTTCATGAACAGTGGAAAGTCCAACGATTAATATTGATGAGCAAAGGGAAAGCACTGTATTCACCATCATCCTACAGACCGCTGTGATTTCTCAATACTGTGGGGAAACTCATAGTGAAGATGCTGAAGCCTCGCCTGCTGGCGGCCATCCAAGCAGCGGGAGATCTATCAGGAAGGGCCGTTCAACTATACACGCGATCTAAGAAGTAGTGTACACTATCGGTATAGTAGAAGAAGAAAGTCGCTACACCAGGAAGATTGTTGCGCTGGCAACCCTGGATGTCAGAAATGCATTTAACTCGGCCCGGCGGGCTGAGATGATCAGAGCATTGCAGAGGTTTCAGACAGCAGAGTATCTCATGCGTGTATTAGGAGACTATCTTTCAGGTAGGGTTTAATACACGATACCACAGAAGGCCCAACAAAGAAGCAAGTAACAGCCGGAGCTGCGCAGGGTTCAATAATCGGCCTCGATGTTTAGAACATCTCCTATGATGACATCCTGAGAATAGAGATGCCGGAGGATGCGTATCTGTCATGATACGTGTGGGCAAATGGATGTATGATCATGGGCTAGACCTGGCTGCGGAGAAAACCAAGCTGGTTATCCTCACAAAAAAATACATCTTCCTGCAGATACCGGTGGAAGTTGGCTCGGCAGTGTTGACAACAAAGGCAACCATGAAAAGTCTGGGCATCTGGATGGATAACAGGCTGTCTTTCATCAAGCAAATCCAACAAGCAGCAAATAAGGCAGCAGGCGTCACGGTGGTATTCAATAGATTCCTAGTCAACGTGAGTGGCCCAAGACCCAGCAAGCGCCAACTGCCAATCAGAGTGGCCCAGTCCATTATGCTTTACGTAACTCAAATATGTGCTGAAGCACTAAAGAAAACAACCTACAGAAGACGTTTGGCACTGGTGCAGCTAAGAGATGCGCTCAGAATCGATCGGTCTTCTGGCCAAGGAGAAGAAGAAAGTCTTCCACAGGGAGACCGACGTAATAAAAGTTACAGCGAAAGACTAAGTCAGAGCAGCCACCATGGAACAATAGCAACAACGCTAGAGAGTCGACAACCGAGGGAGATGGACAAAACACGCTTATTCCTGAAATGAAAATCTGGTTAACAAGAGGGGAAAAGTCAGTAGTCCGAAGTGTGGGTATTGCGAAGCGAAAACCGACGACGGGTACAACAGTTTATTCGAGTGTAAACGCTAAGCCGAAAACAAGCACAGACTAGAAAGCGAAATTGAAGAAGTAATGCCGGAGAACATTGTTCAGGTGATGCATAGAAGCGAAGAATGGTGGGACAGAGTATCTAGCTACGTCGAAAAAATTCTACGCAAAAAAGGGTCAACTGAACGACTGACGGGGGGGGGGGGGATGTATTGACCAACGATAGCCAATCATGCTCCACCAAGATGCTCGAAGGGCGACGAGCCCATTTTATGACATTGCCGTGTTGCTGAGGACGATGCGTAACATCTTGGTCGGAACATAAAACGAAACAGTCTCGAGAGTCACAAATCAACAGTAGTTAGAGTTAGCCTAACTAACAACCTCAATCAGGATGTTGAAGGCCGACGAGCCCGATGTGCAGTACCACCGCACTACTGAGGATGCCTACCACTTTGATTGGGACGAGAAGCCGATGAATAAAGAAAACCAACAGAAGCCTTAGAAGGCAAGAGAACGGCACCCCCTGAAGTAATGCGAAAGCGGTTCCAGGAGGAATAATGCCAAGGAGGAAGAGTGATGTTTTTTGTGGGTCCCTTGGTGGCAGTATTATAATGACAGAGTTGATTTTATGTAATGTTTAATTATGCTCAATATATAATTAAACATTATATATGTAGAGGTCATTGTAGTGATGCACTACCGAGAAGTGCAGACCCTTCTCGGTGTGTTTTTGAACATTTTCCACCAGCCCTCGTAAAAAATAACATCATCATCTTGTTCCTCTACCTCTACCTCCACCTCCTCCTCCACGACCTTCCTTCTCCTCCTCTTTTCTCTTCCAATTTTATATAAAATCTTCTTCCATGACTGAGCAATCAATCAAGTTACAACAGTAGTGACAAAATGGCTTCCACATATCCCCATGGTCCCCAAACATATTCACGACTTGATAATTTAAAAAGACATGAGAAACACTCTTGCATAATAGATAATTTTATATATGATGAGAAATCCATTGATCAAAATGCAAAGATACTTCAGGCTATAGGGACAATTATGCAAAGCAGCAGGAAGCAGACTGATGAGACTAGCAAATCAATTCAACAAACCATACCATTCTTAAACGTAATAGGGATCAATCAAGAATTCGCATTCCTCAGAATGACAAACATCAAATAAAACCATATATTAAGAAGCAGAAGTAGTACAAGAAGAATTTGCTGAAGGGGTGAAAAGAGTGAAGATAAGAATGAGGATGATTCTGAAAGTGACTTCTCCTCTGTTTATGAAGTACAAGCAAAACAAAAAGTTAAAATACTGGGACGATCCAAACATATTGGTAGATTGATTGCGGTTACTTTTACAATTACAAGCAGCTGGAAATAGAAATAATGCAAATACAATCATTTCAACCATTAATGAAATAAGAGATTCTGGTATTATTAAATAATACGTTTTAGTAGCTGACGTTAATAACTTAACAGTTAGTTTAATCGTTTTTTAACTACCGAATAAATATTTGTTATATTTGATTAAACATTTCCTGTAATTAATTTAAAAACCCTTATAAAATAGCTCATACCATAGTAAGTAAGAAATAAGCTTGTCTCCTATTTAATAGTATATAATTATTAGTTATATATATGTGTGTGTGTTAGATAAATGTTACTTCTTAAAATGTACACATGTGTATTTCTTCACTCCACCCAAACTTGAATCATATTAGTTATTTTAAATAAAGAGGAGGCTCGACACATGATTTAACATTCTAACAGTTCATTTTACGTGTATAACATTTTAATATCATACAAACAGCCGTCTTTAATATCTTTAATACGTTCGTCGATATTATTAAATTAGGTTTCCTTTATAACTAAAATGTAATATAGGAGGAGGCGGAGAAAGAAGATCAAAAAATTTCAAAAGCTTCGAATGCGTTCGAGCAGATATTTTTTTTAATGAAAAAAATTCTCAAATGAGATTCAGTCAAACCTCGTTTATTGAAATCCAAGATACTCGTCTATCGCAACTTCCACAACTCTCACCACTGATGGTCACCTGTTCCATATACCCAATAACAGCGCGAAAGCGAAAATGTACTGTGAGACCACCTTCCGGATACGTGGAGTACTGGGGTCCCCTCTCGAGTTGCAATAGACAAGGTGCATGCATTTCGAATGAGTTGAAATAAACGGCGTTTGACTGCAACGATAAAATTTGGCGTAATAACTTCTATAACCTTTAGTTATGTGTTGAATAATAACTCATACTTAATGCTTATGCACATAAAATGTCATTTTACACGAAATAATCTAAGAAGGTCAGGTGAAAAACATTCCTTAGTGAGCGAAAAACACGAAGATAAAACGTATATAATATTTTCAATAACTTGTCAGATAATTTGATAGTTTTAATTTAGCTGGGAAGGAAGAATAAGAAGCACAAATTTTAAAATTTGCATAAGGTTTTTTATTATTTATTATATGGAAAAGGATTATTTGTAGATTTCTTGTTTAAAATGTTTAAATTAAGATATAAAGTACCTTAAAGTATTGACATAAGATTCCACAGCAAATTTAAAAAGATATTTGAAGGAGCTAGGTGTGCAAACATCAACCTATTTTTTCTTATATATCGTGCCATTATGATCGTTTCAATATCAGACAGGATCCTACACATGAAATTGCAGAATTTTTCGGGGACGAGATACGAGGGTGGATTGATAAGTTTCCGGCCTGACCAAGAGATGGCGCCACTAGGCCTACCTTGAGGTGGCGTTCTATAGTACCATCCTTAGATAGCTT
>NC_046658.1:14978037-14984162 GCF_010883055.1 Belonocnema kinseyi
TCAGCCTTGGAGGAGATTATGTTGAGAAATAAAAAAAAAATTCTTAAAAACGTTGTTTTTCTTGGTCAGGCCGGAAACTTATCAATCCACCCTCGTATGTTGTTTTCGAGAGAAAATTAGGCGACAAGTATTTTTCAGATTAGCCACAAAAAAATGGTAAATAAAGCTAGGTGTTCTATTAAAAACCAGAATGCATACATTTAAATTGACGACATTTGCTTAACTTGATTATTCTTTTCATTTAATAATTATATTTAGAATAATATATTTTTAAATCGTGCATAAACTTTGAAGCTCGCATATCACCGTTATGTGAACAGAACGAATTTTCAACCAAAAATAATGACTTTATAACAAAATTGCTCAATTTTCAACAAATTAATCAAATTAACTTCAATTTTTGATTTGTTTCCTATGTGCTGCACTGTTATTTATTCTCAATTAAAAATAAACGGTCGTATCAAGATTTTGCCAAATAACACAGAAAAAGGAAAATTTCATAACTAATTTATTATTTTGTATATATATAATTTTTGGATTGCAAAAAATGTACAAGTATCTATATAAATTTCCTTTTAGAATTTGAGATAGTTTCTTAATGGTATTTCAAGAGCGTCCCTTTTGGTATTAGTATTTATATGGATATCCATATATGATTTTCCTGCCGATACTCTAAGTTCCGAAGCATGTACATGGATTTATATGTATATTCCTAACATGAAAGTTGGGCAATGTAGAGAGAACAAAAGAAAATTAAGAGACCTTAAGAGAATAAAAAGTTTTTCCTAGGATTCCTTACTTTTATCTGGAAAATTAATCGTAAAAAATCTTTGAAAAATCTTTGAAAAAGATTTCACAGATTGTGAAAGAAGAATCATTAAGACCAAAACGACATTTTTCAGTCAGAAAATTTCAAAAGTGTTGCGAAACGGAACAGCGTCATGATTAGGTATTTCAAGTTGTAACGTTGCTCTCGAGTAATACTAAAGTTTTTTAATTACTGGGAAAAAATTATTTTTTACCATCAGTATATTTTCATATTATTTTTTATTTTTCAATATGTACTCAATTAAATACCAAACTCGAAAAAACGCGTCCAGAAATTTTAGTGAGGCGCCGGTCGGGCCCCAATCGGGAAAAATGTGGCCCCGATAGGGTAATCTGTCTAGCGCCAGACCGGAAATGAAATGCCCTGCCCGATAGGGCCCCGATCTGGCCCGAAAAAATGAGGGCCTGATCTGGCCCAGGTCTGGGCCCTTTAAATTTTTTATTTTTATCAATAGCAAAATATATATTTTTTTAAATAACAATAAATAGTTGGCTTAAAAATTGCATTTTATTTCATTAATGCATGATTTTTTACGAATACATATAAACGAGAACTGGATATGCGATAATTTCACTCAGTTCGATGCTAGTGTTGCGCTTGGTCTGAGTTTTCTGCCTCCGTCCCAGTCCTTAACATTACTCAAAACAGTGCTGATGTCAGAAATAACTTCCTCCTCTGAACATTTATATTTCTCTGCAAGTACATCTGAATTTTTTTTTAATTAGTTGAAAAAGAAGAAAAAATCGTTCATTGAATAAAAATTTCACAAATTCTATTGATTTACTTACCGATAATGCATTTGCACATGTGGTATTCTTTAAAAACTAGTTTTGTTGCGACTCTTTTTACAGCTGTGAACTGGCTGCTTACATTTTTGTGGAAATATTTCTTTAAAATATTGTTAACTGTCTTGCGCATGATTTTTTTATCAAAAGATAACGCCAGTGAACCTTTCTATAATTTCAAAAAAGAAAAATACATCTCGCTATTGAAAAATTATTTTCATGTAAAGTAAAATTAATTGTAGCATAAAAAAGAAAACTTACGAATTCTTTGCAACAATTTTCATCCGTTGCTAATCGATTCTCAAAGTCTGCAAATTCCTGCAATTTATTAAATGGCAATGTCAAACTGTATTCTTCTGCAAATGATTTCTTTGGGACGTAGTTTGTACAGGAGACAGCCTCGAACATATTCATCAGAGAGTCTTGATTAGCCTCTACTTCTCTAATTTCAGCCCTCAAACCCCTAATTTCCCTTATCAGCAAGTCATCTAAATAAAAAAATAAAAAACAATCATGTTTAGAAAAATCATATTTCATGTAGTAATTTTGGGAAATAAAAAAATAACTGTATCCTTACATTTTTTCTCAGCGTTATCCGAAGATTTATTTTCGGCTACTAATTTCATTTTTGGTCGATTTTTTGCTGGAAAACCTTTGATGCCTCCCTTTCCCTTCATTTTTGACTGGATTTTATTGTCGTTCACTTCGAACGAGTTATGAGTCGAATCAAAGTCAGTTGAACTTTCTATAAAAGTAGCAAACAAATTCAGTGATCATATTTAAAGCGAAGTGTAATTTTATACATATGCATTACAAAACAGTCAATTGACAAAAAAGTATTTAGTAGCTTGTCAATAGGTACGTGACTTACCTCCAGTGCTCTAGATTGCCTCTTTCTCTTATAATCATCAATACTGCCTGCTATAGATAACTGTTCTTCTTTGTCTCTAGACTTTGCCAGTTCTGGTTTTTTGGTAACCTCGAGCAAGGATGCGCTGTCTTGAAAGGCATCAACAGAATCGTTATTTGCAAAAAATTTTATTTATAAAACGTAAAATGGCAATATTTATTTATGTTTTAAACACAGGTTAAAAACTTATTAGTCTTAAAGTCTTTACCGGTGTCAAACTCTTCATTTAAAAATAATGGATCAACACTGTTGCCTGAAAAATACAATATCTTATTAGACCATACTATTATCAATAATTCCATATAGAATATTAATACATTAGGAAAAAAATACTTTTGAATCTACAAATATAGTAGATTTTGATTGAACGGTGATGCTATAAATTCCAGAGCATACTGCTTAAAAGCTATAGCATCTGATTTTGACAGATAGTAATATCACATTCTATAGATTCGAAAGTATTTCTCTCTGTGTACATTAGAGTGGTTCAAACATGCGTTGAAAATTTTTTCGTACTCTAGAGGGTAGATATCTTCCCCCCCAAAAAAGTTTCCATGATTAAGCAGTTATTTTTCGATAACTAAAAAAATGAAATAAAATAGAAGACATATAATTAATTACGATTTTTAAAGTATGTTTGGGAAACTAATTATTTAAACAAATTATCTGTTTAAACAATTAAAAGTGGTGAATTTATTCTTTCTATACATTATACAATCAGAAACATAATTATATGTGTTCTATTTTATTGCATTTTTTTAGTTATAGAAAAAAAACTGCTTGAGCAAATGAATGCTGTTTAAACAAATAGAGATTTATTAAAGATTAAAAGAAATGTATCAAAATTATGTAAATATTCAACAAAAAGTAGCATAGGATACTAATTTATAAAGAAAATTGATACATCTGGCTCAATTTTTAGCAATTTTGAAAGTAGACAATAGATAATTATATAAATGATTGCATAATGTTTTTAGAAAAATGTACTACTCCAAACAACGACAAACAATTACATTTCAATAAGAAAATACGATTATTAATATATTTTTTGAGAATAAATAATTGCTTAAGAAATTTACATATGTTTAAGCAATTGGAAATTGTTTAAAACTCATGGTTAATATTCAAATTGTCCGTTTGTAATTATTTGTATGAAAAAGACGACGGAAGTTGCTAAAAAACTACAATAATACGTAAAAATGTTTTATTTTTATTTTTGGGTCATATTGGAGCGTTGCGGGGAGGGTGGGTGTGGTTTGGAAATGAAATTTATTAGTATGATTTTATTTCGTAGACATTCCTCTTAAATCCCTAAAAAACTTGACACGTTTCGATGAAACCCTGGAACATGAGTTCAATTTTGCGAAAAATAAAAATTTCCCCATGTTAATTAAATGGGGGTTTGAGGTGTCCGGGTGACACGTGTTAATATTCGAATTTCGGAAAAAATACGGTACAAAATAATGTTTAGCATTACATATTTTTTTAGAATTACCAGACAATTTGTTTGAATCTTATATTGAGGATTTAGTTAGAATAAGGAATATTAAGTATGCTTCAAAACAGACAATAATTACCTTCAGTAGATGTTTGTAAAATTTTCTTGCATGGCTCAAAATTTTTCTTAAGGGTTGGTACAGCCAAAATCGATTTTAGGTTCGGACGGCTTTCTCTGGCTCTTATTTCCTTGGCGACAGCAGCAGCTTTATCCTTTGAATGAATTTCGGATCCACTGCTGTACACATACTCTTGGGTATTTAACTTCTTTAACTTGTTAACTGCTTCACAATAAGTTTCTGTATTAAAGTTAAAATAAGTTAGTTTAAGAATGACAAAAGTATCCAATAAAATGTATCTAGAATTAAAAATCAAGAATTATCGATTAAAAAAAATTGTAATCAGCACTTATATATTAGGCTTTTATTTGAATTAAAATCAAGAATTTATATGAAGAATTATCGACTTTGAAAAAATGGTAATGACCATTTAGATTTTAGGTTTTTATTTGGCAATGATCATTACAAATTATTTCGAATGCCAATTTTTATGGTATTTTTGAAAGGTTAAGATAGCACATCGTTTTTTTAATTTAAATAAAATTTTAATCAATAAAATATTTAATTATTACTCACGTTCATCACCAACAAGCTTTATAGTGTACTCCGGCCAATGATCTGGTGCGTCCAACTCGCATTCAACCAATTTATGTAAAATTGCATTAGTTTCATCGGTGTCGTACGGTGGAGGCATGAACTTTGAGACATATCTTTTTTTAATGCTGTTATAGCGTATCCATTTGGTTGGAACACAGTCCACACGTCTCACCTTTTTAGGACCTTTTTCAATAAATTCCACCAATTGGAATGTACGAACAAATTCTAAATTCATTTCCCTGTATTCACACTAAAACGATCATTTTTTATTAAATATAACTTCCGTGAGAGTACATACTATAATATGATTTATTTAATTTAAAGCATAACATTATTCCCTTAACAATATAGAAGAAAACATCAGATTAAATAGTATAATTATAATCTTCTAAATATTCTTTTGGAACGATTTTTGTTTGACTGTAACGTACATGGGGTACGTAGAATAAAATTTAAAAAGTGAGGTTATGTTCAAGAAATTCTAAAAGCATTTAACCTGTAACGTTACCAATCCGAAGACTTACATATTTTGTATAAATTAATCTGTATTTTCACTATTCATGTTAGAAAATATAAAATTCTAGAAGCTCGAAAACATTTGCTTTATTCGAATAAATACTACATGTGTTCAAAATGACAACACTTCCTCGAATACACTGCTGTAAATCTTCAGAAGCTAAAAATTAATTTTGCACTTTCTTCAAAACATTACCGTCATTTTATCGCTTTGTTTTATAATAAATTAGTTTGGAAAAACTTACCTGTGTCTTTTTGAGTGAAAATATTTTTTTCGAAGTGGATCCACAGTGCAACGGTACAAACTAACAAACGCTAACAAAGAACTTTTCACTATTATTTATCTTTACAGTGGTACCTAGCTTCATTGCTAACAATCGAGTACGAACAGTCGAATAATCGAAATCTTTCGATACAAGCGCGGTAAATTCGAATAAAAAATTACATTAAGATGATAGATGATTTTAAATCCTTCATTCTTTTCCAACAATTTTTCGTTTTTATTTATTTATTTTGTCAAAATTTATGTACAACATAAATTATTTTTAATTTTAGAGTTTTTAATTTATTTTAGAATTGTATGGCGAGAACAGATAAATATTTTTAAATACGACAGTTTTTTCTAACCAGTTTTTCGATTTTATTCATTTCTTTTTTCAAAAATCATACACAACAGTAAAACTTTTTTAAGTATTAGTCTTTATTTTAGGACTCCTAAAATTCTTTTCTTTTTGACACAATTTCCTAATTTATTACAACTATTTTAAGTTAGATTCACAGCAAAAATTAGTGATGTAGAAGAGGCATAGTGTATACTCGCCGCGTTCCACCTTCTCTTAAATTTAATGAAAGTTTTATCATTTTTACTTTTACATCAGTAAGATTGTAATCAAATAATGTGTTTTGCGCTTTTGGACGAAGTTCCCACATGC
>NC_046658.1:14984262-14985884 GCF_010883055.1 Belonocnema kinseyi
ATTGTCAGGAGATTTAGTTGTTACGATATATTGCTTATATCTCAATTTCAACACTTGGTCTTCAACGGCTTTTAGAATTTGAATTCGGTAAGGTTTTTGTGGATTTAGGGGATCTATCGTAAATAATTCGCGCAGTCTGCGACAAACTTGAGCTAACGGTTGGAACGGTGTGCGAATTAGATTGACTAATTTCCCAAGGAAATTTTCAAATGAGAAGGCAGAAATTCTACTGAAGTTACAACCCGTGAATATTATATCATCAGCAGCATGAATTACGCAATGCATGTTCATCACTTGCATTTTCGAGTATAATTCCTTCAATCCCAAAAAAAAAATCTCTGCAAGTAAAGTTTTGCATGCTGATGGTATTTTTTTATCAGCTTCTCGTTGCACAATATTCTGCAAGCTAAGTGTAACAGTAAAAAGTTTTTCATACGGCTTACGTCTATAATATTCAATAGAATTATCGGACCGCAATATAACAAAATAAACCGAAATTCTGTCGCTTTCCATGTATTAAGTGACTTTAAAGAGCGGGTCTTTCTTTGAAATTCACATGGAATGCATTTTTTAATCATTAAAAGTCTTCTAGAAACTTCGTTCTTCAATTGCTGACCAACTTTCGCACGCTCTGCAATTACAAACCATCGATTCATAAGTGGCTTCATGACGCCCTCACAAAATAAATGCATGAAGTCAAGAACAAAAATAAAAATCATATTTAGCAGTGGTCGAACTCGCAATAGTGGTGATACACCTTTATGATGACCAGGTTGCGTTCGAAGTCGAAATTTCTGGTCGGTTCTCTCAGCGCAATCTATAAGTGGATATTCTGTTACATTGTTGGCCTTTATACCATGAATTTTGCACCTCTCACAAGCGTAAAAACCGCCATGACCTTTTGTACATTTCAAAAATGCTCGAGCAGGCATGTCACAAACGAAACAATGGATTCTGACATTAAAACGTTTATTTTCTACAACAATGCCATTAGCCTGGAGAATATTGAGTTCGTGAATTAACTCTCGCAAGTAATCATCAACTCTTAGCGGTTTGAGTTCCCACAGTAAATGGCAACAGGAAATGGTTTGTAAATATCAGGCTTATAGAGAATTTTTGCTGAAATTACCAAAAATCCTTTTTCTCCGGATTTCGTTAAAGCGACGCCGTCAGTATTAAATTGTACGAATATTGTAGCCTTGGAATATACATTGACATCAATGCAATCCTTAAGTCCTTTTTTGATTCCAAAATATACATATTCTCCAACGGATCCATCTGCATCTTGCATTTCTCGAATATTTTATTTTGCTGAACTTGTACCTAAAAAGGTCTTAGCAGACTTCGGTAATTCGGGTAAAAGTCTACGCCGTAGTATTTTCAAAAGCTGATCAACATCATTTTGCTCTATTCCGTTTGTAATTGCTCATTCCCGAAGTTGTTTTACTTCGTTTGGCTCATCTTCCACTACTTCTAGAATTCCATCTTCAAACCCATATTCGTAGTCTGTAGAACTATTTGATTCTTCTGAATCTAGAAATAAATTACACGATTAATAATTTTTTTTTAAGATTCACTTTGTAAAATTTAATATACGATATAAAAACTAGTGAAACACAATA
>NC_046658.1:14985984-15009889 GCF_010883055.1 Belonocnema kinseyi
GGACATTCGGAAAGAACGGTATTTCCGTTTCTTCAAGCAAAAACTTACATATTTTAAATGTCCTATTATTAATCGCTTAGTCGACCAATACACAACTACCAACTTAACCAAAGATAATATTTTTGACTTGACTCATGAGACTCATTACAACCATCATACCAAAACTCAAAGTGAAGTTGTGTTACGCATGTTTCTCACTCGTGCACGTAAACGATAAGTTAATTAATTATACTTAAATGCATATATTATATAATTGTTCTACAATGTGCTGTCTATTTTGTTTATTAATTGTTCATAATAATTACTCTTAACTTGAGTTGTATGCCGTAATTTAAATATGCATGTTAACGATAAGCGACTTGTTGCTTAGCTAATTTTTTTATTTTAAATTTATCAAAAACCGTGATGGCATACATTAGTTTATCTTACTAAATTACTCGGAATTTTTGGCTGTTAAAAATAGTTTATAACAATTAGTAACATCAGAAATTATATACCAATCTTGCAATTAGTATTAGAAATGTTTTATTGTACGAAAAGGTTTAGGAATTGGTTAAATGTTCTGAATGATGACTTTTCGATCATCCCGATAAGAAGGTTTGAGATGGTTACAATGGAAACGGTTCCACTGTTTTTCTATCGTATATTTGAAAACATCATTTCAATGCTTAAGAACGTCGAAAAGTGATACGAGAGCAATTGGAATAAGCGCAGCGCCAACGAAACGATTCGAATGCTATTAGAGTGTAGTAAAAGAAGGGACTAAAATAAACGGAATAGATCAGAATTGTTTTGTGTGCAAAATATGTAGATCGCCCAATACAATGGGATTGGTTTGTTATAATTTTTTTTTCTAACCTATAAAAATGTGAATTTGGAGATTTCTCTACATTATTCTATAGAATGGGTCTCATAAGATAATCATAGAAACTGCGTTATTGAAAAGTATTTATTTCAGAGACATCTCTTTTGAATACAATAATTCTTATAGATATATATTGTAGATAATATCGTGGGAAATATCTCTCGTTTTTAATTCTTTTATAGCAATAGATAATTAAGTTTTTTCAAATAAGAAGAGAAATACGCTCGCAGAAACGTATTTTACAATTCACAAGTAACAATAGTTTAAACCTGCTCAAGATTTGAATTATTTTCGGATCTTCCCAAAGCCTCTGAAACTTTTTTATTTTAATTTTTTTTTTAAAGATTCAGTTGCTCTAAATTTGTAAAGTCCTACAAAATTGAAAGATTAAATTATTATTTAATTTATTAATTAGAAATCTTGCAGATTCATTTTTGATAAATTTTTAAATCTTGAAAACTTCTTGTTTTAATAGTGATAAATGTTTATTACGTTGAAAATGCTATTGACAAATTAAAAATTGAAATTTGTACGATTATGTAATTTATTAGAGAATTGTATGAACACATATTAATAATCGACCGCACGTATTGTAATGAAAGAATGTTCCTTTATGTTTATAGGGCCTTAACTGAATTAATTTTCCGTTACAGTAAAATGAATCTGTTATCTAAATTTTTCCTACGCGTCAGGTTTTTGAGATATCCTCATCTGAATGTTTCAGAATGTCATTTTAGCCACATTTGGGGCTATATAACGTGATCAGCCATTTTTTCCTACAAACTGCTAACCCCCATCGTATATTACTCCTTTTTATCTTCCATTTCCATTTTCGATCATCCCGAACCGATTTCTTCTCCGAAATATCGCACAATAACTATTTCAGTTTATCAATGCCGTCTTTGTTATTTTTTCATTGTGGAACTGAAATGGTTAATGTGCGATGTGTCAAAGAAAAAACTCGGTTCGGGATGATAAAAAATAGAAATGGAAGATAAAAAGGAGTACTAAACGATGACGTTAGCAGTTTTTGGAAAAAATTTCTGATTGTATCATATTGCCCAAAATGCGCCTAAAAATAGGAATTTTTGCACTTTTAATAAAGGAAAAATGTAGACAAAAGATTCGTTTTCAGGACACGAAAATCCTTCGGGGTCTCATACTCCAGTCTTTGGGCACTGTTGGAGGTTAAACTATTTACAAGCTACACCCCTGTGAGTTGTGTGCTGCCATATACCTATGGTGTTTTTGGTTCCTTTGTCTGCGGCGTGAGATTTGTTAGTCTCTCGAAAATCATCAGGTGGTAGCCAAGAGTTATTTTCAGCGTCCAGGGGTCGACTTTAAAGAAACATTCACCCCAGTTGTTCTTTTTGATTCTGTCAGATTGTTGCCGGCTCTTGCTGTAGAACATGATCTCATTGTTCATCAGCTTGACATCACGACTGCCCTCTTGAAAGGTGACATAGAAGAGGGGATTTATATGAAGGTTGTGGAATTATTTTAAGAAATTCTGCCTGAAATAATCTTAAAGGGAACATTGAAGAACCAAGAAGTGGATTTAATGAGAAACGGTTCAGAAATGCTACAAAGAATTTCAAAGTGGCAAACAAGTTTATTTGATGAAAAAGGCCCTTTACGGTTTAGAGCAAGCCGGTAGACAGTGATATGTAAAACTGGATAAGGAACTTCGTGTCCTTGGATTGAAACCACTAAACGCAGATGCTTGCATCTACATGGCAAAATATGGTGATCTTAATCATTGCTATTTATGTCGATGACATGTTGTTTTCAAATAGTTCCAGCTGACTATCAAGCTTCAAATAAAAATTCGGGGAACAATTTTAAATAAAAGATCTGGAAAATGTTAAGCACTGCTTGGGATTGGAATTTACACAAGGAGAGGACTTCTTGGAAATATCGCAAACTGCATATATTAAAGAAATTCGCAAGAAGATCATATAACGGATTCGTCTGTTTACTCGCACATGGTGCTGCAGCCTGGGAAGCTAAAAAGCAACTCACTGTGGCGTTATCCAGTAAAGAGGCAGAGTACCTCTACTGAAAGTTCCTATATAGGTTCCTACATAGGAACCTACATAGGATCTTATATGTTTCACTTATAGGTGCTACCTATAGGAAATGACATAGGATCCTATATAGGTGCCTGTACAGGACACTCCCCAATAAGGTACCGAATGGTACGTATGTGTTTAGGTGTTCCTGGTTGACCAAAAATGTTCTGCGCAGCCACAGGTGCCATAGAATGCTAGTGCGCATCCGGATATGGTCTCATACAGAAACATATACAGGATTCTATATAGGATCCTATGCCATTTCCTATTGGTGGCACATACAGGTGAAACATTTAGGTTCCTATGCAGGATCCTGTATAGGAACCTATATAGGAGTTTTTAGTAGGGACATGGGACTAACGGAAGCTGCAAAAGAGGCGGCCCATCTACAAAGTAACCTGAAAGAAATTGGATTGAGAAAAGAAACTGTTATTCCGATCTATAACGAAAATCAAGGTGCACAAAAGCTTTCAAAAAATCCAGTGATCTACTCTAGAAGCAAACCTATTGACATCCGACACCACTTCGTAAGAGGCATTGCAGCGAGGTGGGATCAGCTTAGACTACATCCTATCAACGCAAATAATGGCAGATGTATTCACCAAAGGTGGCAGGGCCGAAACACCAAAAGTACTTGGCTCAGTTTCGAATGAGTCATTTGTGATCAAAAAAGTCATTTTGGGAGAGAGTGAAGTTCTTTTTGTTGATAAAAGGTAAATTCAGTGTAATGAATAAAGTTTGGGTTGCGCTTGAGGGGAAGTGTTGGAGATAAGACTATTTACAAGCTACACCCCTGTGTGTTGTGTGCTGCCATCTACGTATGGTGTTTTTAGTTCCTTTGTCTGCGACGTGCGATTTATTAGATTCTCAAAAATCATCGAGTCGTCAGGTCGTTAATTGCCTGCTCTAATAAAGCATAATTTATTTACTATTAAAAATAATTTTATGCCTACTAACTACATATTTTGTTCTTATATTATTCAAGAGAAATTATAATTTGATTAATTATTATTTTTATAATTCTAACAATTATTTAAACAAATCCTGAACAAACTTGGTTTTTAAATAGAATATACAGTTCGAATTGTAAGTTCTAGCGTTTCACTCATCAGAACGTATTAAATTGGTATCAAATTTTTAAATGATTCAATATCATTGGTGTTTAATGTCATTGGTTTGCTCCCAATCCTTGCTCGATGGACAGAATTAAATTTTCTCCAATATTTGCGTTTGCATCTTGGTCTTAAACAGTATTAAGTTGACTTCAATTTTAATCGCCCAAATCATAACTAAAATGTATACACTTTTTAGTTGAAATTTTCGTCACATTAGATAGAATTGAAATGGGACACAATGGTTTTTCTGATAAAAGGTACTAAAATTCATATTTCAAATACACGACTTATTATTCATTAAAAACGGTTGAAATTCTGCGAGACGTATATACATATTTAATGCAATTCACTCCTTCTCACCGGGACATTTGAAAAATTATTAAAAACTAGTAGTATCACCGTAAAATGTATGCCATTAATTTCTCTAACATTTACTACGTCTACAAAATCTAAACTCTCTTCGGCCTACATAAGTTAATTGTTTGTTTTTTTTTGCATTTTAATTAACTTTTAACCCTTGTATACTAACCCTTGCTATCACTTGGATTTAGATGCAATATTGTTTTCAGTAGAAAAGTAGAACACAAAGAATGATTTAAAGTACACTGCATACATTAGTTAATTTTTCTAATTTCGCGAAAATATTAACATTTTATATTTTCAAAATGGCGGGTAGTATCACACGTGGCCCTTGGAAAATAGGTTTATTGTACTCTTTTTGCATATATTTAGAATATGATGGTACAAAATGTAACCATTAGTTAATACGACCCCTAAATATGTCATTAAATTGGAGAGAACAGTAGAGAAAAACTGAACTGACGCTCAGGATTCTCGCAGCACTCTACATCGACCCTCATAAAACGCACGAGGCAGCCTTCCTGGAGCGCATTGAATTGCTCGTAAATAATAACCTTTTCATTATTATGAGATGCAGAACAGTTACAAAAATTGAATATGGAAGATATGGCTTGATTCAATTGTAACTAGCAAAATTAGTTTATTGACATAACTTGAAGAAATTGAAAAAAAGATTAATGAAAATCGGTTGATACTTGCAATAATAATGGAAACATTGAACTATATACAAATTGTACCATTTGCCGAAAACTTAACATCTACTCCCTCAATCCAAATAATGAGTATTTAATTAAAAAGTACTGATTAAGAAGTCTTATTAAGGCCATGTGACGAGAGGGTCACGTGACCAAACCGGGTCTTTAATTTTTCTTTCCCAACTTACGTCTAAACGAAATGAGGTATCGCTCTAAAAGTTTGGAAAATGAAAGAGGAAATAATAAAGTCCATGTC
This sequence comes from Belonocnema kinseyi, assembly GCF_010883055.1. NCBI lineage: Eukaryota > Metazoa > Arthropoda > Insecta > Hymenoptera > Cynipidae > Belonocnema > Belonocnema kinseyi. The sequence goes on from NC_046658.1 coordinate 14,991,348, forward strand.
TCTGCTTTGTTCCGGTGGAAATTCTTAGGAAAAAATTTTTTTAAAGAAAATACCAGTGGAAGTTTTCTTTCCCAACTTACGTCCACTCGGAATGCGATATCGTGTTAAAAATTTGGCACGATAAATAGAAGGAATGCAAGAATGTGTCTCTGGTCCTAAATAATTAGAATAGTGAAAATTTTGTTTTTAATTACTATTCTGGAGAAATACCGATCGTGCGCTGTCGACAAACCCTGCAAGGAATTTGCAAGGTTGTCAATGGGCTAGTTATGAGGTTTACATTTATCAAAGTGGGGAAAAACAGCAAAAATCGCTCACGAACATTATGCACAAATAATGCAAAAACTAATGTTTGCACTTGAAATGCAAATAAACATATTTGGTCTGACATACGTATCAGTCTGGTATTAGCTGTGTCAAAGCAGCACTGGCGCAGCGAGTAGACAATTTTGAACTTCTAGGGGTTTGTATGTAAAACAGATTGCATGATTACCGTCAGAGAAAGTTAAAAGTCAAACTTCTGCTGTAAAACCTAAATGTGTCCGTCGATAATCATTATTTGCATGAATAAACTTTTTTCTTCCTCCAACTCTTTGCAAGGCCACAAACGATCCTCTAATATTTATTAACATTTCCCGACAAAACTTTCCGCATTATTTAAACTTTTATTTTTCAATATGGGTGAAAAAATATTGATCGTAGGGCTGACTTGATCAGCTGTTATACTCATCACATGGCCTTAACTTCGAATAATAAGCCTTACTAAATTAATCATATCAATTTTCTAGTTAATCTTGTAAGAAAATCTTACTAAAGCAGTTAGTTAACGTTTTTGCTCGATGAAAATGATCATTTTCATTTTGTGCACTTGAATTTGAAATAATGAACATTGAGATAAGATGAATAAGGTGACGAAACAGATGATATGTTAATCCTAATCAAAATTAAAACAAACTTCTTATTAAGAAGCAAAATTTCTTTCTCCGATCGATCCAAATAGTCAACTTTTATATGAATATTAGTTTAATTTTCATTCTTTTACACCTCGCGACGTTTCAACACACATAATTTTCCGAAACACATAAAAGACAACACAAAAAAAGAAAAGAGGCTCCCAATAATTAAGGTTACATTTTAAAACACTTGAGCGAATCAACGATAGTCACACGACGGACAAGCAGGTAATGGTGACAGGAAACTAAACCTGGGTTGTGTTAAATATTTAGTACAGAGTTTTCAATATAGAGGGTGTTGTGATAAACCTGTGTTCAAATTGCCAATCCTGCAATCTCTTTTATGTTCAGCTATTCTTGTTTTTAACCTTCTACCTGTTTCACCAACATAAACTTTTTTGCAAACTTTGCATTTTATTAAATAAACTACGTTTGACAAATTTTCAATTTTTTTAGAATCTTTCTTATTTATAAAACAATTTTCCAATTTGTGATTGTTTCTAAAATAAATCTCTCTGTTGGTATTTTAGTCTATGTAATATAATAAATTAAATAGTAAATTTCTAAAAATAAAGAAAATAGTAAATTTTCGCTAAAGTGGAATTAGGCCCTCTATATTGAAAACTCTGTACTAAATATGTAACATAACCCAAGTTTAGTTTCCTGTCACCATTACCTGCTTGTCCGTCGTGTGACTATCGTTGGTTCGCTCAAGTATTTTAAAATGTAACCTTAATTATTGGGAGCCTCTTGTCTTTTTTTGAGGTTTTTCCCAATTAAAAAATTATGTGTTTCGGAAATTATTTCAAGCCCTCTCACTTTTATTCATCGAACTACAATTTTTTTATGTGCAAAAATCCTATATAAGTTAATTGACTTTGCTTTTCATACTATAATTTTCTCTACGACAATATTAATTTTTTTTAAATTAGCTAATTTTTATAATAATTTTGTATCAGGTATTGCCTGAGGATGACCGACAGATTAGATCGAAACGTCGCGAGGTGTAGAAGAATTTTTATATTTTGATTAAATTATTGACTCAGATTTCCTTGTCTTTTTATTTCAAACTTGATCGTAAGACCGAAGAAAAAATTGAACTAATGTTCATTTTTAAGTTGGATATGTTAATCCTTCGTAAAATTAACGTCTAGAAATGTATTAATTACATAAATAAATACAAAGGTTCACAACTACTTCCAGACTAAAATAGATATTTTCTTTCTTCTTTGTCACTGCTAGTCAAACATTAAAATATGACGTTTTGGAATCAAAACTGACTCCCTCTTCATAATAAAAAAAAATGAAATTATTCTAAAAAAACTTAAAGATATATACATAAAGTTATAATATTAGTAGCTCAACGAAATTACATTACGAAGATTGTTGTCTATTAAAAATTAACATTCAAGGTTTCCCATCATTAAATATCCATGTGTGCTCATTGATTTGTTCTTATGTTGAGATTTAAAAGTTTTTTTTTAATTTATATAAAAAATATCATTAAAATTCCGTAAACAATGTCGAAACTATAATTTCGAGAAAACGTAAAATTTTTAGGTGAAGAATTCATCAAAGTTGAAGTTGATATACGTAATAGTAAATAACCTTAGAGAAAACAAATGAAAAACCAGAATATGGATCAAAAAGTCCATTGTTTTAAATTCTTTTTAAAAATTGGTTTAATTAATAGTAATTAAAATTCTTCTTATGGAGCTGGAAATCCATTTCGGACGCTCACGAACTTTTTATTCATTCATAAAAAACAGCATTAAAAATAACACAATAAAATATTAGATTCGGAAACTCGATCGATTTATCTTTATGACTTTTTTCGATAAAAAGAACGTTGCTATTTGAAAGCCGTACAACATTATCGCAATAACTTTTAAAATTTTTTCGAAACATTCTACTTTGCAGGAAAACTGCCTAAGATACAACATTGTAACATGTAATTGATTATATTTTGATAGCATGTGCAGTTTTTGTTTGAATCGTAAAAAACTTTCTAAATAAAAACAGTAAAATTTTTGGAAAAACGACACAAGCTATGAAAAAACATGAAAAGACAAAAGTTGCTCTTACAAAAAGAGTGAAAACTCATATAAAAATTTTATGAATAATTTTCCGATTGGACGCGTAGTTTTATTCTAAATGAAAATGAAAATTTTTTGAAGAATGCAACAAGAGCTGAAATATATATTTTACAAGTGCGAATTAAACGATCAGAAAATGAGAATAATATGGACAGCGGTTTTTTGAGTATAAATTGTAATTCGTTGAAAATATAATGTGAAAATTATATAAAGATTGAAGGCCTACCTGCAATAAAAGTAGGCGTAGTCATTACCAGAATTCGGTTTTTCTTTTTAATTAAAAATATTTCCCGAAAGCTGGACTCGAACTTGGAAACCCACGAAATGATATTTACCGAACACAAAGGTATGGAAATCTGCAATAGTAAGATTTTCTCACAATATTAACTAGAAAACTAATAATTAATTTAGTAAGGCTTATTATTGGAGGTTAATAAGACTTCTCAATCAGTACTTTTTAACTGAATACTCATTATTCAGCCTGAGGGAGTACATGTGAAGTTTTCGGCAAATGGTAAACTTTGTATATAGGTCAATGTTCCCATTATTACGGCAAGTATTAACCGATTTTCATGAATTTTTTTTTAAATTTCTTCAAATTATATCAATAAAATAATTCTGCTGATTACAATCGAATCAAGTCATATCTTCCTGATTTCAGTTTTTGTAACTGGTCTGCATATCATAATAATGAAATTGGTCGTTATTTACGAGCAATCCAATGCACTTCAGAGAGTCTGCCTCGTGAGTTTTACTAGGGTCGATGGAGAGTGCTGCGAGGATCCACACACGGCTACACTTAGCGTCACTGCAATTTTTTTCTATTGTTCTCTCCAATTTGGTTATTAACCAAAATATAAATATTTTATCCAAAAATCGGCTTCGTCTAAGCCGAGAGAGTTATATTTAGAAGACGTATGCAAGAAATCAGACAAAAATATTCAAAATTGCGGACAGAATCTTAAATTCATTTTCATAACTTTAATAAATCCTCTTGAGAGTCTCGGTGCTTATATCGAAAACCGTGAGGTGAGTTGCACTAATGACTAATGTACTCGTTTTGTTGGGATTCCCGGCAGTCACAGTGACTCTTCTCATGACCTTTCAGGAGTATGAACTTTAAGTCTTAACTTAACTATAATCACTGTATCTAGTCAGACACTTTTGGTCACAGCCTGTCTAACTATTCACTTATTTAATCCCTAGTACATTGTTTTCGGTGCATCTTCTGTTAGTTTGAGAACATTAGATTATATTTGATTACATATATTCGTATTTTTTGCTTCTTTATCCATTACTATATGCATATGTTTAGTTTACGAACATATATGTATGTCTGCGTAATTTCTCTCTATTTAATTATCCTATTCTTAACAGAACTAGTGAGAAGTTTTTCTTTGTCATTCAATTGTCTGTATCTTTCGAGTCTATGTTCTCACGCGGTATTCCACTCATAATTACCTTACAGTTTGTGCTTTATCGTCAGTAGTACATTTATTACATGAGGGTACGTTATTTTAATCAAATTACAAATTTGCGGACGTAACAGAGCCTAAGCCCTCCGTAAAAAGAAAACCATACAGATATCGCAAGTATTTCTTGTAAGCATAGCACGATCATAAGAAAGCTTTTCTCGCATGGTAATACTAGTTTCAAAGTATACGTCCAAGCAGCATTGTCATGCGCTTTATGCCTTGGTAGTGTAAAAACTGGCGCTTTGAGAGTGTATATATTAAAACAAATATTGCCATAGAACTTTGTGATCTCAGAGGCAACAAAGATACTTGCATACATACACATACATAAAATTTCTTATATGCGCTTTACTTTTTCTGTAATTACAATTGTATTTTTACTAACAGTTTTTTAAAAATCACGTATATACAACAATAATTGACCCAGCAGCGATTTTAGGCTTTGCTAGCTGCAAGCGCTACCTGTCTTTATGCGTTGAAGTGATCTTACCTTTACCCTCTCCGCTTCTATTCATAAATTTAGTAAAAATTAATCAAATTAGTATCACAATTTTTGTAGTATTTGTGTAGACTTACCTGGCACCCAAAGCCGTTAAAGTTGTTAAGCAACAATTCCTAGAAATGACTAAAGCATTACAATAAAAAACAATTAACATCAATCTTTATTATAATTGTATCTGGCTCACTATTAAATTGATCGAACGCTTACACTTATTGTCGGAGCAATCACCGTACAAAAATTCTATAAACACGTCTGATATTCGAGAAATGGGTGACCAAATCAGTCTGATTTCGTATGTTTTAAGCACAAAGAGCGATCCAAAGCTAACAATAAGTTCTTCGTTGGTGTTGCAGTTTTTTTGATCATCTAGCAATTTTTGGTAATAACTATTATTTTTAGTGTATTTGTGAGAAAAATCCTCTTTTTAGCTCCGATAGTAATTGAATAGAAGTTTGCAGTCTTTTGCTTAAATTTTAAATGCAACTTTGGACACGTGTTGAATATTGGCTTTTTCGATACAACAAAAATCTAACCATACATTCAACTGGCTTGATGTACAGTTAGCCTGTTATATTTTGAGAAATCTTATTTTACAATCGTCTCCAAATTTGCATTAAAAATATTAACAAATGAATGAACACATATAGAATAGAATCGAGCATCTTTTTTTTGTCAAATGCGCTAGTAATACCAAAAAACTGCAAAGAAAAATACAGTAACTTACTCGAGTACAAAATAAAGCTAAAAATAAAACTTACAACTAAAACTTACAAAATACACGTAAATTCATTTTTGGGCGCAAAATTATTTTACGATTCCGCTTTACATGTTTCCCTCATACTTATGACATTAAATACTTCCTTCCATATAGCTGCGCTTTTTTCTCAAACCCAACTGACTTGATTGATGTATTTATCTTGTAAAACGGGTTCATGGAGTACTGAAATAACATAGGTTTTCATGAACACTTGACAATAACAATGAAAACAAAATTTTTACACTACCATGTATTTCATGGTAGGAATGGTGCAATTAACCGTAAATTATAAAAGTAAAGAGATGTTTGCATTTTGCATATTTTTCTTTACCATGAAAAAACTTGTGAAGCATGTACGTGAAATCAAAATGATTCTTTTAGTTATCTTTTACACATGAGAAAATCATCCATAGAAATTAATTCTTTTTCTGTATCCAACTAACCGTGCAAAAATGATGAAATTGCTATTTTTAAAAATTAATAAAGTTTTTATTATTTTTAGATAAAAAGGTTAACGAATTTTATATTTTTATTAAATGTACATCTTTTTGAACGAATTCAGAAATATGATTACTTTGTTAAATTAAAAATTGTTATCACGTTGAAATAAGCAAATGTCGATATTCAATGGCTGGGGAGTGGGGTAAAATTTTGACCGACACAGTATTTTGAAAAAAGGAACTCTTTCTCATTAATTTTCTTGTCTACTTTTAACGTACTTTAAAGTTTTTGGTATATATACCATATTAGATCCAGACTTGCTTAAATTTTCAAAAAGTTCTTTTTTTATCAAATAAAAAAAATTTGAAAAATCATTGATAGGAAAAAATAGATTAAGCCATTTGAAAAATTGGTCAGTTACCTTACAAATAATGTTTCAAATAACTGTCATAAAATTTCGGTAAATATAGTCCCGGAAATCCATCCGAAAGGGGTGAGTGTACCGTATTCGAGCAGTTTTCTTCATTATCAAGACATATACAACTTTAGAATTGCTTGCGGACTTCAAAGCAGAAAATTAGTTTTGGTTTCTCGTTCTAATTACAGAGTTTTTAATACGCTTTAAATGTCCCTTGCAGTGTTATTTGTCAGCACATGTTTAGTATTAGAAGAACCATATTTTATAGGTGAGTGTGAGGTTGAGCGAACATATAGGCCATTTAACGAAGGACTTCAATATATAATTAAATCTGATTAAGTTAAATTTGTTTGAATAACTAATGGATGGTATGTTAAACCATCAAACACATTCCAGTAACTGTAAGTCTTGACTTTTTTTTATAATAATACAAAATAGCAGAAAAAATTATTTTTGAAATTTTATTTGAATAGTCCCAGGGGCCAGACTAAACGCAACGAGAATATTGGGTCCAAGAAGGATCTGAAGAAAATAAAGTACAGCCGTGCTGCCGGGAATGAATATCAACGCAAGCAAATTTGGTTACAAGCTGAGGTAAACTTTAAAACGTGGACTCCTAAAAAACCCGGGTCTGATGGCAACACACCTATACAAGATGGGGTATTTAAGAGGGGCAGGGTTACCGATGGAGGTGCCTCATAGTCTCGTCCTTCAAAGCCTTCTGAAATTGGCGATTGTGTCTGAAGGATTCTCGAAAGAGAATCTCAACTTAGAATAGGCAATGGCTATTAAGCAGCCCTGCATATTACGATCGCAGAAATGAAACCTTGTGAGATTTTCCCGTAGGTTTGAAGACTTTCAATAAAAACAACTTACTTACCGTCATCTTCCCAAATGAGGTATCTTAAGCATGAGTCATCAAGATTTGAAACTATGGGAAGCTGCAAGACTCAAAGCCATTAATACTAAGGACCTTCCTGAGCCTGCCAAGTTTATGCTACGGATACTCGGTACTTCTGAAAACCATCAACGATCCAAAAGGGTTGGCAGTCCAAAATCTCACATTAAAAACAGGGGAGTATTCTATCTATGTGAAGAAAGAATTAGAATAATCCAGCTAATCCAGAGTACGGACCCTTCGGTAGTCTAAAGACTTGAATTGATCGACTGTAAACGATATATGAGGATGAAAAAGACCCAGTTAAAAATTCTTTTTAGTCCAATAGAGACTATGAGGATAGTAGAAGAACCTTCGGAACAATCGATGGAAAGCGCTGATTTTTAACTGAACAGCGTTTACTCTTCGGATGTGGATTTCATGCAAATTATTCTTAACCACTATTAATTTGCGTTGGCCATCTTAAGCAGATATGTTATAATAAACACACAGTTTCTCTCAAATTCAAAAATCTTAATACTGTAGAGTAGAGGTGAAGGGTGAAGTCAAACATGCGGCTTTATAATTGACAGCAGAACTGTTGAAACTCCCAGGATAGCGATTTATATGGAAAGGGATATCGATTATATTTTCTTACCAAGGTTCTATACCAAGGACCTGGTATTGATTGAAATCGAACACGAAAGACGAGGAAGACTTCAGCTCATGGTGATTTATTCAACATACCCCTTATTCGATTCTCTGGACCGGCCACCATCAGAGTAATGAATACGTTCGGTGGATTATTGTAGTTCGAAAGGACGGCCACTGATCATTGGATCTGATGTGAAAAAGTCCTTGGCAATTATTCCTAAAGATAGTTAGATCAATTAATGAGCTGGAGTTTGCTGTGCATATAGTTCAGAGGACCATACACTAATCTTATGAGGACGATCATCCTCATCGTATTGACAACCCGACTAGGATATGATAAGAAGGACTTGTATAAGATTAGTGTAGCCAGATATACTAACGAAATAAAATCGGCTAAGGGGAACTCATGGAGGGGGCAGCTAGAGAAATTCTCGAAAACCTTGTGAAGGTGCACTTTTCTGTTTCGGAAACTAGTAAACCATCGGAGGAGGGGTTTATTTCACCGTACTGCCCTGACAGTTCAGATCAAAGAGCTAGCGGGGATGACTGGAGGATGGCAAACCTGATAACAACACAATCAAAAATTACTGGGTCATTGGAATTCGATGTTGTATGGGAACATTTGTAAAATTCTTGTGACTTGCATAGCTATGGGATAAACCCCTGTGGCATGGAGAATGTCAAAGCCATTTCTATAACAAATCCGAGAATACTTTTTTCATGTTGAAAGCATACGAAAAGTTGGTCGACTTTCGCATCAAGGAAGAAATCTTACTAAATAAACTGCTCCATAGAAATCAATTTTCCTCACAGAACAGAAAATCCACCGCTGACGAACTTCATGCATTCATCTCCCGTAGTAAAAAAGCGGGACGAACAGCAATGTAGAAATTGCAGCGTTCCCAGACAGTTGCGTTCCATACGCTTGCAACGTTAGAGCGAGGTAAAAAGGGGTTCTCCACAGGGAGAAGTTCCACCTTCCATCCCGTGGGTACTCGCTATCGATGATTTGTTTCGTAGGTTAAATGAATCAGATTTTTACATAAAAAGGTATGCAGATGACCTTGATACCCTAGTAACACGAAATCATGAGGGACCTTTAGTGCCACACATGCAAAGTGCTCGCAAAATTATTGTGAATTGATACAATGACCATGGCCTATTTGGTAACTGAGATAAAACTGAACTTATGGGCTTCACGAGATGCAGGAAACGTCCGATCTCCAGAAACCGAAATTTCATGGCAAAAAAGTCGTCTTCTCTACATCAGGTAAGTATTTATGCTTTAATTTTTCCCTAAACTAACCTGGAAACTGCATGTTGATGCGGTAATAACAATAGCCAGAATAGCGTAGTATACTGGTTATACAGGCTATCCCAGACTCAATTGTACGGACTTATATCGCTGTGTAAAAAGTATAAGAAAATAAACACAATTTTTTTTTCAAAAATCAGTTAAAGTTTTAGCTTTTGGTTTAAAAAATATTTAAGCTAAACCAATCAGGAGCGCGGTATCGACAACAGTGTCTGCATGAACGAGAGTCCAATGTTGTGTCGGTGACTGCAGTTATTCCTTCGCCATACCCATCTCGGCGAATGTCCGCACACTTTGAGTAAAAAAACAGATTCCTACGCTGACAGACAGAAAGGTGAAGTTTTATTATTAAAACAAAAGAAAGAAACAACCCTTGCAAAAATATTTTCACTCAACAGATAAGCGACGGATACCGACCAAGCATTAGTACTGGTGCACTGAGAAAATTCTTACAATTTAAAAATACGATAAAAGATTTCCTGAAGAATATTTCTAGAGTCAACCCTGTGAGGGCTGCTTTTCACACAACTTGGAAAAATAACTACGAAAATTAAATTAATCTATACAACTGTTTAGGAATCATAACTTTAATTTCAACATTAGTGAGATCATCCTTTAATAGATGCGTTTAAAACATACCCCAAAACCAAACTATCAAGGTTGGTTTTCGAAAAATATAATAATAAAGAATAATGAAAGTAATTACCTACTAACAAATAATAGTAAATACTCCAAAATAGAAAAATATATAATAATATTATTATTAAAATTTCCTTTGAGTATATAATACATTTTTTTCCAATGCATATCTCGGGAGAACAAAGATTATTTGCAAAAATCATGTTATTTGAACGTCATTTTTTTCTCAGCTAGATGCTAGATGTTTTTATCAACTAGATGCTCGATATTTTTTGCCAACTCTTCTAATAATCCTGGAGCCAGCAACATATTATTGCGACCAACTTCCTTCCGCTTAATTCTTTGGGGAATGCTTCAGGACGGTGTAATGTAAGTGTATTTAGCGTCAGCCGGGGCTTGAAACTTTGTGAGTTGACCGTTAATACAATATTTAAATAAAAAAAGAACTTTTTAGCTCGCTCTATGTAGGTGAAAAACCCATCAGCTGGTCATGCAAAAGTGTAAAACAATTAATTCAATGATTTTCTTAAGCTTAAAACTTCTTCAGATGATAATTTACATGATATTTTCCATAAAAATAAACTTCAGCTGGCTGTACGTGGGTAGAAAACCCGTAGCTGAGGCAGTGAAATGTATAACGCGGAGCCAGGCGCGAGCAGCGCTCGCCTATATACGTATAATACGCTAGCTGGCGGGTTTTCGACCTACATACAGCCAGCGAAATTTGTTTAATATTTCAAGTGTTATGTCGACTATTACCTGAGAAATTTTGAAGCAGAAGAAAATAATTTATGTGAATTTATCCTACGTAACATTGCGCGCTCGTTGGCACATCGCACGAGTCGTACGTTTAAATATTTTAAATATATATTTACGCGTTTAAATTTCTTATTTGTACCCAAAGTGCCCCAGCTGACGCTCACTACACTGACATTACACCTCTCTTCAGCATTCACCAAAGTATTAGGCAGAAATAAATTATTGACAAAAAATTGTCGCTGGCTCTTGGATTATCAGAAAGTATATATCATTTCCAAAAAATAAACAATTTTGACCCCACTGATTTTTCATCAAGACAATGACCCAGGGAAGATCTGCCCGGCTAGGAGAAATTCCCGCTGTAGATAAGAAATATCTGTCGGAGCGCTTGGGAAGACCAACTTTTCTATATAAAATTGTAATAGTAACTAGAGTTTTAATTATTGTACAAAGTGTTTCTTTGTTGTACATCATTCAATATTTCAATATCACCATTATTTTCATCACAAGTATAATGTACACAAATGTTTGATGGTACTTTTTCAGTATAACTATCTATTAAAATCATGCACAAGGTAGAAAGCCAAGTTACAGAAAAGAAATATCCTTTCTATAAAAACACGTAACCTCCAATGGTCTAGATCATCATGTCGAAACCATGGTATCGAAATGATTGTCGAGATGATAGTTGCCAGTTCGTAAGTCGCAGTGACCTCTTTTTTAAACGTTAAATTAATAGAACTAAAAAATTAGATTTCTAATTTTATCGATCGCTGATAATTATTTTGATTTATGTCTTTTTAACATTACTTTTAATGACAGTTGTTATTTTGCAATGAATGATTATTATGCATAATACGTCTATTTTTTCGCATAATAAAGTAAAATGAATCATATTGTTCGCCGAATCCTAAGCCTACGTATTTCATTAATCAATCTCGTTTATCGATCGCTGATAATAAAGGAAGATGAATAAGATTTCATAATTAATTATTATTATATATTTACCAATGATAATTATGCGTAATATGTAACAATATTGCGTATTTAATTTAGGTGAGTTTTCATTAACTTTTTAAACATATTTGAAATGTATTTCAGTAATTTTTTAACGTTCTGACTTATCATAAGGGCTAATCTATCAACTATGTAATTTAGTTGTAGAATAATTTTATTATAATATGTAAATTGGTTTAATGTTTCAGCAAGGTAATTTATGATTTACTTTGTTAATATATATTGTAACAAGACAACATTTTAAATTGTTTTATTTATCATTTAATTTTTGTGGTGAAATCTGTTCTCTCGGCATGTGACACGGTATTTCAAGGGCACGCTTAGGATTATTTAAAGAAATTAGGATTAATTCGTAGGGTATTTTGTGTTTCTTATTTATGAACTTTCATCATCGACACTCTCAAACAGGGAAATCAAGGGATTTTGGAACTCTGTAGGCCAGCAGAGGACTGGGATTTTCTTGCTGTCGATAGTCAAAATCAAGAATCAAGATTTGAATTTGACTCTGGATCCCGCCATTCCGTTTGCTGTTTCCAATATTACGGGAACCTGGATGGGAACCTGAGATGCCTCCAGAGCCAGGGATGACTTAGGATCATTTTTTCTAGGCTTTGTGAACGAACTTATTTGTACGGAGCTATGCTTGTTTCTACACCAATAATTTTTTGTCAGAGGAAGTACTCACATCCCCCAACAGGGCCCTCAATGCTTAAAGCACTGGACTGAAAGCCCAGCCTACATCAAGACTCCCGCGATCAGGATGAGAAGCCCTAGACTTGTTGCCGTATTTTTTGCTAATGCGGACACTCTCGCTCCAGAGAGAACGAGAACTTCCTCATTTACAGGCAATGTTACGGATCTACCGTGTAGATATATTTTATTAGTTACAGAGTACCCATTGAGCCGCCCAACACCATCTCTTAAACAGGCACCACGAGCGGAAAGAGCGAGGTGAGATTCGAACCAACCAATCCCAGGACAACGCCGAGAAAGCAGCCAAACCGCGCTGTGCCGGTAGAAACTCGTCCAGAGGAGACGAAACTGCGAGCTTGATAAACGACATGCCACGTTCTCTTTCGGCAGCCACGAGCCGAGAGACGGTCGCGCTTTGCGACCTCTATGAATTTTTGTTGCGAATTGCCGCAATTAATTTTGTGATTATCTGGAATCAGTTAACCCCGTGTAAAATTTCGTTTTCAGGTATTTGTAGGTTATGTAGAATAACGAGCTCACGTATTGAAGTTTAGAATTAAATAGCCATTGGAGAATTAGCTGATCGACCGAGCATTTATAATTTTTTGCCTTTAGTTATCGCGTCAATTCTTGCGAATTTTTTGCCATTGTAAACTTGGTTACGAAAAGAAACGATATTTGAAATAAATGTCATCACCATTTTATATTAATCCTACTTGATTTTCTTTATTCACGAGCAAGATTCGGTTTAAGACTAAATTAAATTCTCTACTTGTTTAAATTTTTGTATTACGACTGATCCACCCCCTCTACCTTCACTCGTCAGAGGGCTGATTCTAGCTTGGGCCCAGATATCCCGCTCACGTCCCTTTGGGTAATTATAGAGCATTCTTACTAGTGACGTCAAGCGCTCCGAGCAGACATTGAGGGAATAACAGCCCCCTTATGTCCCTATAGTTTGCATGTTTTGCCGCAGTTTTTCAAAATTGTTTTTGTTTTTCCGAATGCAGAGTGAATATTTGGAAAAATTGTCAGGAGATGTCAAGACTACTGTGAAGTATGACATTCGTTTCAATTTGCGTTATCAAATTACATTACTGATGTAAAATTCGAGGGCAGCTTATTCAGGTTTTTAAGTTACGAGCAATCTCCGACGAGAGCGATATTCTTGCATAATAGAAAAACTCAAGTGATATCATCAAAAATTTGTAAGATAGCATTCTTCTTTCCCACTTTAATGTAAATAAGTGTTATTTTCACAAAAATGTATTTTTCTATGAAAATTACGAAAACATCCAGCTAGAAAAACACGGCTCCTGATAAGTTTTTATTTACTTGCCCTGACCAAGAAGATTCATTTTCTACCAATGAGGACAATTTCAACAAAATTTATTTTAAAAATCTGAAATTTTCGTAGTTTTTCGAGTCGCAAATTTTTCGTAATTTTGCTTACAAAAATAGATTTTTGTGAAAATAACACTTACTTATCTTAAAGTGGGAAAGAAGAATGCAATGTTACAACTTTTTAATGACATCACTTGAGTTTTTTAATTCTGCGAACAGATCGCTCTAGCCAGAGACTACTACTAACCTTCAAATTTCAATAAAAACTCCTATCGCATTTTAAATCAGCATTGGAATTTGATAATGTAATTTGAAACGAACGCTATGTTTCACAGGAACAATACTTAATGTTAATGTGCATACTCATAGAAAATAATAAATTATAACTAAAAACACTCATTTAAAGCTAAAAAAACTACACTGTTACACTAACCTCAGTCAGAAGCAGAAAAGTACCGTTGAACCGCTTGCACTACACTTTCACATCAAAAATCAGCTTCATAAAATTTATAACTTTTCAAACTTTTACATGCTTTTACTTGTTTTGCGGTGTCAAAACTGATATTTTCATTAAATGCTGTATCTCCAACAGCGTACGGACCAAATTTTTTGATTTTTTGAATATATCGGGTCTTGACATCACCCGAAAATTTTGCCAAATACTCAAGCTTCCTTTCGAAAAATCCAAACAATTTTTAAAAACTACAGTAACACATGTAAACAATAGGGGTATACGGGCATTGTTATCACATCAGAGGTACGGCCATTTTTAATTTTATGGCTTAATGAGAATACTCTATTGCGTATCTGGTTGGCGCATTCGCTCTTGGCGACCAACACCAATTTTGAGCTATCGTTTTCGTAGATAGGTTTTGCGTGATTTCAGATCAGGGACATGAGGAAGTAACACTACTATTATCTTTTTCTTGATATGTCCATGTCTACCTACCGTATAGTACAGTCGGTACACATATAGAGTTAAGTATTACCATTTTAGCTTTATTTGATATATTTTTACTTCTAATAAGGGGACCTGCTCTACAAATAACCTTCTGCTCTATCTTCCCGTCCCTAGTAAATAAGCTACCAAGGTATACAAACTTATCAACTTGTTCAACTCTTTCATCATTTAATACAATATTACATAGCGTTTTCTCACTCTTTTCTTCGAACACCATAGTTTTTGTTTTATTTGCGTTAATTTTGAGGCCCATGCTCTTCATGCTTGCATTCAGTTTATTCAACATTCTTTGCAAGTCTTCGATGGACTCTGCCATAACAACCTTATCATCTGCGAACGCTGACCCACGCACCCTTACTGTTTCGAGATCCACACCCTCTTCGTCGAGAAGAGCCATTCTTAAACACTTGTCCATAAATAATATAAATAACCATGAAGACATAACGCATCCTTGTCTAACTCCTTGAATAATATCAAAAGAGTCACTCAATTTCCCTTTCACCCTTACACTCGTTTTGCTACCCGTATATATTGTTTTTATAGCTTGTAGGAGCCATCCATTGACTCCGTACTCTTTCAGGACTCCCCAAAGTTTACTTCTACCTACCTTGTCAAAAGCTTTTTCTAGGTCAACAAATGCACAGAAAACTTCTCTTCCTACTCTCCAACTTTTTTCTATCATTTGCCTTAAGCTAAATATTTTATCCGGACATGACCTTCCTGGCATAAACCCACTTTGGACTTCCCAAATCTTTTCTTCTGTTATTTTCATTACCCTACGAATAAGTATTTTTGAGTATACTTTGCTCACGGTACTTAATAAGTTAATTCCTCTGTAATTATTGCAGTCGCTTTTATCTCCCTTTCTTTTGTATATTGGTACAATAATCGCCTTTTTCCAATTGTCTGGAACGTCTCCGATCTCAAACCATAACTTTTTCAATTCGCAGTCTATGTGGTATGTACTCGCCACCGTGTTTGAGCATTTTAGCGTTAATATAGTCTATCCCGGCAGCCTTACCGTTTTTTAAGTCCTTAATTAAATCCCTAACCTCAGTGGCACAGACTTTCTCAATAAGGTCTAACGCATCGTGTTCAACATCACAGTAGTGGTGTCCTATAGCTTCATCTCCGAATTGTCCCCTAAAATAGTCTCTCAAAGCCTCTAGTATCCCGTCTGCATCATATAGCATTTCCCCATTTCTATTTCTTATGTTGACAAATTCTGTACTTTTATTTCCCTTCATTTTTTTATAAAGCAGTTTCTTGCTTCATTCAAAGTCATTTTGTATTTTCTTCTCTACTTCTGCTTTAATTTTATCTTAACTTTCCTTAATTAATCGTTCCAGTATCCTGTTTTTGTGTCTGTAATCATTTATACGTCTATTTCTTTCCTCATTGCTAAGACCTGCGATGTTCAAAGTTCTCCTGTACGCTCCTTCTTTGCTTTTTGGGCAGCCTGAATTCCATCATTCCACCACGCATCACCAGACATTCTTCCTACAACCGCGGTACTACACACTTTGATCGCACACCTAACAATGATATCTTATTTTGAAAATCTATTCGTATATCTTATTTCTGTAGGTTCTCAATTTTTATTCGTGATTATTTTGTTTTCTTTGTTCTCTTTTTTCTTCATTCCCGAACTAAATTAATTTTTGAGAGCAGAAGGTAATGATCAGTATTGCATTCAGGACCCCGCATAATCCTTTTATCTTTGACTAACTCTCTTATTCTTTCATCCGCAACAACAAAGTCAATTATACTGTGGTTATTTCCTTTGGACCATGTGTACATGTGGATCATTTTATGCCTAAACAAAGTATTTGTAATGAACAGACCCCTTTCTAAGCATAAGCCAAGTAATTTATCTCCGTTATAGTTTATTCTTGGATTCCAAAAATTACCTAATACTTTTTCCGTATCCTGATTTCAGATGCCTACCCACCCATTCATATCTCCTAGCGGAATTATTCTTTCACGACGATCGCAAGTATTTATTGTGTCGTTTAAAATGTCCCAGAAGATGTCTTTTACTTCTCTGGGATCACTGTCAACTGGCGCGTAGCATGCTATAATAAATAATCTTCTGATTCCTACTTTAATTCTTGCCCAAAGCAGTCTGGGAGATACAAAATCATGATCTGCGATATACTGCTTTGCTCGTTTATTTAAAAACAGACTTACTCCTTGCCTACCATGTGATTCACCATCTACTCCTGACCATATTTAAAAACCGGCTTTTAACACGCCGTTTTCTATGTCTTTAGTTTCACAATCTTTTTCTTTGTTTCAGGCACACATAAAACATCTAGTTTCCTTACATGTATAGTTTCTCGAAATTCTTTTGCCTTGAGCCCATTAACTCCCCTAGCATTCCAAACACTCAGTTTCCATTCGTCGCCTGAAACTTGACCTTCGCATTTACCATGTGAATGCCTTTTGTCAATTAAAGTTCCAGCCCTTTCCGAGGCAGAACAGCGACCAAGAGTCATCTTGGGTTTATGTTTTTGTGCTGAGAAGGTCACCAGCCTTTAGCAGCGTTGTATTAGATGGGAGTTATTATTAAATTAAATTTAAAAGAAAAAAATTTCAAATTGAAAACAAAAGTAAAAATTATTTGAATATTTCAATGATAATCGTTGTTTAATGATTTTAATATTTTCAACTGATTCATAAATATTATTAGCTTATTAATTTTTTTCTCACAACATTAAATTAGATAGAGATTGAAGTTTAATGTTCTTTATTTAACTAACATAAACTGATTATTGACTTTAGGATTGTGTAATTGAATATTGCCTATAATTTGTATAATAAAAGTTTATTTATATTTTAAACATCCCTATTTCAATTAAATAATGTTTCAAGTGTGTATGATGTTGTGTAATCAGTTTTGTAAATAAAATTATCGAAATTAAGTGTGCATATATTTTAATTTTTTCTGGAATTAGTTAAAAAATTTATTAATAATTACAATTTTCATAAAAATATTAAGTAAAATTTAACATCATGTTTCTATGAAAACAATTATGGCTTTTTTTTATATTCCAAACTAATAAGTTATTTTAGATGCTTAAGTTTTTCCACATTATTAAATTACATAAGTATTGCATTTTAATTGCTTTTCATTAGGTTACATTAATTGATTATTTACTGTAGGGTTACGTAATTGAATGCCAGCTATAATTTTTATACTAAAAGTTTGTTTTTGTAAATATCTTCATTATAAATATATAATTCTTTTAAATGTTTAAGACGGTTTGAAATGATTAAAATTTGAATTCAAATTAACCTCCGCTTGGGGGTTAATTCCTTCGGGACCACCCCTGGACAATTGTCCGCGACTGCCTATTTATTTTTATAACCATATTCAACAGAAACCCTTGGTACAGGGACCCTCTATCCGCAACCCGAGGACGCGTTCGGTGGCTTTGTCATAGGCCCTTCTAGTTTGATTCTTTTCGCAGCAACGTCTGCGAAATCATGCTGAATTACTCCGTAAAAGGGGCTATGTAAGCGGAACGCCTACTCTGCCACAGCTAGAACAAGCCGGCAACAAAGAAAGAGAGGCGACACTAAGAACAACCGCGGGCAGGCATCCAATAGATGAAGAGCGATGCTTTACGACCCGGAGA
>NC_046658.1:15009989-15024114 GCF_010883055.1 Belonocnema kinseyi
GTTTTAATTAAGTAACATAAATAAATTATTTACTCTTTAATTATATAGCTGAATATTGGCTGTTACTTTCACACTTTTAAGAGTTTATTAATAAATATAATTATTATGAATGAAAGTTTAAATTTCAAAAAATGTATTAAGCGCATGTGACACAACCAAATACCTATATTACAGACCTCACTTTATCAATAACTAAATTTTTTTTAACCTCAGAACTTTTTTTGTAAATAAAATATTGAGCTGAAACTTTGGAAAATATATTAGAGTGCAGTAAAATATTGACCTCAAACTTTGAAAAATGCAAGAGCCGACAGAAAATTACGTTGAAGTACAGACTTTAATGATAAAATATGTAAAAAAAATATTTCAACCAAATCTAATGCGGCACACAACAAATGACTCACAACGTAGGACGAGCCAGCTGTTAGAGCCTCGTCTAGTGGCCACCAGGGTTGGGAGTTTCGTGCACATCAGGAAAACCGTAACCGGCTAATGCTGATGGAATTGATAGCCGAGTCTTGTGTTGTGTGCTGGATGAGATTTAGTTAAAGTATTTGTTTACATCTTTTATTATTAAATTTTGTACTTTAACATAGTTTTCTGTCGGCTTTTGCATTTCTCCAAGTTTGAGGCCGATATTTTATGTATAAAAAAAGTTGGAACGTTAAAAAAATGTCGAGGTTCAGAGATAAGATGTGAAAAAGGCTCCCAGTTTTAATTTCGTCGGAAATAATTTTCAGTGAAATTCCTAGCCAAATGAAGTTCCTAAACGTACTTTATCGTACTCTAATACATATATTTTCCGACGTTGCAGCTCGATATTTTACTTATAAAAAAAGTTCTCAGGTTCAAAAAAATATTCAGTAAACTGATAATGTGTGGTCAGTAATATAGACTGTGTCACATGCACGTAAGTAAAAATTATTTAAAGGTTTTAGTGAGAATTACAGTTATAACTTCTTATTTTGTAAAATGATCAATTGGTGTAAGCTGAATAATTTTTTTCCGAATATTAAATTGAATAAAAATTAAAATTTAGTTTCTTAAATTTTACTAACATAAATTAATGATTTAATTGTAGGTTATATGAATGGCCATTGAATATAATTTGCACAATATAAGTTAATTTATTTTTAAAGTACCCTTACTTCAATTAAGTAATTTTTCGAAATGATGCTGATGTTTTGAGATGAATATTTTCATTCAATTTTAAAAATTATAAGTGAATATGTTTTAATTTTTTTAAATTAGTGTCAAAAGTTACTAATAAATAAAATTTGCATTAAAAAAAATTAGATTAAAAGTTATTTCAAGGTTTGAATGCAAATTTTAGTTTAATGCCTTTTATGTTATGTACAGATTAAAAAATGTATTAACTGATACATTTTTTTCACAATATAAAAGTTGATCCTTTCTTTTAAATACCTCTATTACAATTATATCATTTTTATGATCTTGGTATATGTACATATATTTTTATTTTTTTTAATTAGTTTGAAAAACTCAGAGAAAAATTTGTTTTTAAACAAAAGCATCGTCCTCTTGCCTGTTTTGTTTTGAACGACGTTGTAGCATATATCTCTACTTTGATATCTCTTTATTCAATCAGTATGAAAGATTGATCTGGACCGTGGACAGTTACTTATTTCTTTTCACAAATAATTCATGGTTAAGCTAATATATGTGTATGGATTTGGTATTCTTTCATAGGTACAAGTCTACAAAATTTGACTTTTCGACAGATTTGATTGACTCCGGTCAGGAAATTGGTTCCGACTATGTATGTCGGTACCAATCCTGGTAGAGTGGTTAATCTGAAACAAAATATTTGATAATGAACAAAATTTACGAAGAAAACTTTAGGAAAAACTACCATTTCTTCAATGAGACGAAACCCAACATTATTTTATTTTGATCTTTAGTCCCTTCAAGTCAAAATAGTCCTTAATAACAGAACCTATCTTCAAAGATTTTTGTAGATTCAATTGAACGAGGGTTGGGTACACAAAAGCGAGCAAGAGAAGTGTGACTTTTGATTTTCATCATTATTGGACTACGGCATCAAAACATTCTTTTTCGCCTTAAATATCTAGGCTTTTTTTTATTTTACATATTTTTAAAAAATTTTGTTTAAGGAGAAATTTTTCAAGTAAGGTTTACTAACTCATAAAATGAGTTCTCGTTTGCAAATGGATTAAAAATTCTTTTAAGTTTCTAGACTTTTAAAAGACATTTATGGTTAGAATAATTTAATTGAAAACGTTCATGGTTAATTTTCTAGCCTTAACTCAGTGCTTGCGGAAGCACATTGTTGAGCTCACAAATGAAAATGGGTTAAAGAACAATCAAGCTTTCATAATTACTCTGGATGAAATGTTTCATTCCAGCAAAACCAGTTTTCTGTTTAATTCAATTTTATACCTTATTTTAAAATTGAAAAATGTAGAATTTCACTTAAGGTTTTTTTCGTTGTAAATTTATCATTAAGTGAGCACTGACAGGAGTAGATTATTGAGCTCCCGTATGAAAATGGGTTGAAGAATAATCATTTCCTTGGACCCGGTCCAATGACATTTTTCACAATTTTATGATCACTTAATTTCTTTTTTTACATCATTCATTGCATATCTGGCATCTATAATTCGTTTTTTCTTCGATGATTAAAATCCTCCTGAACATTCCCTAAAAAGTTCGTTGGTTATCTCCTCGCACCTACTTTCCGACCAGTGACGAATTCCTAGCTGGTTTATAGAACGCAGGAGACCGTCCTAGGAAAAAGCACCTTTCTCCTCGAATGCCGGGTGCAGAATTTGGGAAAATCGCTTAGTAACGTATTGATTTTATTTTTCACCCGCTCTTAAGTAAATTTTATACATATTGAATCAATCTTATAGTAAACAATTTCAACGTGAATATACGTGTTACTGAAACAGAATTATTTGACTGCAAGATAGGTGAAGTTAGTCGCATGCGGACAATTTTTACTGCCAAATGAATGGCGTTTCAAAGTTAAATAAGAGTATGATGTATACATTATTTGAATGTTTCAATGAAAATAATTGCGTAATACTTTTTATGTATTAAGCAACATAAATAAATAAATAAATAAATATATATATATATATATACATACATATATATATATATATATATAAATATAACCTTGGGAAAAATCAGGCGTGAAATAGTACTAAAAATTGGCTATATAATTTTTAGGAGAAATTTACTAACTGAACAAAAGGGTATAATTACCTACAGGCGCCAGACTTTTTCTCAGCGTCACTTCGGATTTTATCTGGATTCAACGATTTACAAAATTTCTAGCTCATTCGGCAAAGGGATACGTGGGGCGAGGAAAAGTCACAGAAAACAACCATGTTTTAAAAAAATTAAATAATAAACATAAACATAAATTTATCTAACTAGTTTTATAAAGAAGGAAATTTTAAAACACAAAGAGGTTCTCCCTAACACTTGCACGAAAATCGCTTAAAAACGACACGTATTCTATGAAGAAACAACATTTAAAAAAATAAAAATTTAAAATTCTCAAAGCTACTCCATTTTAAAATAAGCAAGTTCACGACTCGATATGTCTTCTGCCTGAATCCGAACCAAATTCAAATTTAATTAACTAAACTCAAACCGAACCTATATCATTTTCACTATTTATCTGGAGGACGAAATAGTTAACGCCTACCTTGGCCACATAACAGAAGTTATCCTCCTTTAAGGATTAAAAAAAAGGTTGCGTACTCAGAATTCCTTTTAAATACGTATTCTTCTTCGATGGCCGACACGAGACTGATTCCCTTCCAGTTCTACCGCCTTTTTCTCCCTTCTTTGCTCATCTTCCCTCGACTTCGCTCAGCTATTAAAAGACGGTGCAGCTGGCGAAAAGGACCTGATCGGTTCCGGTGAGTGTGGACCCGGCCGGACAATATGGCGGCAACTGAATTTCGACAATCAGTTCCATTCTACCTTCCAGGCCACGTGTTCGAAGTCAGTAGTGGTCAAGACTCAGTGCGTGGAATGAAACATACGGCAGGTGGGTGAAGTTATGCCATGAGTAATATTAGTTTGTAGGACCTTGATGATAGGATGGCAGTGTTAATCCCTGCCGGATTTTTGAAGTCGAGCAGAACCCATATTCCACAGCCGAAGACAGGACGTCACACATTATCGTCCACAGGCGATTTATACTGTGCGGACTATAGCATATTACATATGCATGCTGAACCCTACACTACGGGTACTTTAAATTTTACATAAGAGTGGTTAAAACCAAATAAAATAAATACAAATATATGAATTATAACTTCATTCTATCTCTCTTTCATCCTTCCACACAATTACGTAAAATAATATCCAATACATATTATAAAATACTTCAGCCCAATTTGAATTCGTGCCGGCCATGGATTCACGACATGTCATCAATCCGACCTCCAGATCGCTTCGATCAAGAACAGGATGAGTGTATTACTCCGAATTAGGTATGAGTATGTTTTATTTTCAGAAGATTGAGAGGAAACGACCATAAGAACGTTTTCCCGGAAATTTAATATTATAAAGGCAAATATATGAAACCCAATCCGATAATTTCTATGATTAACCCATTTAGTTGCTTTCTATATATTGCTGTCTGCTCTTTACCACTTTTTTAATTGAGAAAAGTTGTGTATTTCAAGAGAGAAAAGGTTGTTGGAGTTTAACTGACACCATGCAAAATTTTCAAATAATGGTATAAATAGTTCTATTCAGTACCTTTAGGATCCTATTACTAGATTGCTAACCAACTACAGGCAAGTTTAATTAGTCATTTCCGAGGAATACAGGAATTCTCATTACTGACAAGTACATAACTGACTTTACCAGAACAAAGTTTCACGAAAAGTCTTAAAATCTACGAATTGCACGAAAAGAGCTTATAATTAACAAAATCACAGGCCCGGAACTACATTTTCTTCAGGATGGCGTCCGCAAAGGTCTGGGCGAGTGGGGTGTCCGCATCCCAATGGATTCTCGCTTCCTCCTGCCCACCCGGTGATTGCCCAGGTCCTGTTCCAACAAGGGGTACCGCCAGCTGTTCCGAATCAAGCAATGCTTGACACGGCTGCGTAGAAACGGGATTTCTCAGAGGACTGAGTCCCTATACATTGTGTGAATAGGGGCTCCCCACTCCTCGCCTCCATCCTAACGCACATCTTGGGCATTGGTTGATCCGGACACCAGGCTTTGCACAATAAAATCAGAATCTCCCTCATTGGAACATACACTGATTACTATCATGCCCCCCCCCCCCTTGATGACAATTTCAACATGCATGGTCTGAAGGAGGCATCAAGGGTTGGCACAGATCGCTTCTATAGATCCGGTGGGCAGCCGGAGAACAAAGCCTGGGCTGCTGGTTCTCAACCCACCCCTGAACCGCTACTGGATTTCCTAATGGAGTCCAACCAAATTCAAGGGGGGAAGGGGGCTATGAAACCAGTCAGATTTGGGAATTGGGAATACGGGACCCTGATCCCTGGGTGCCAATGCTCAATCCGAGGCCTGATGCAATCCTCTTTCATATATGACCTAGATTCTGGCCGTCCCAGAGAACAGGGGCATCCTACTTTCCCCACTTTCTCCAGCCATGGTGGACGCACTCCATTCAGTCTCCGGCTCTACCAGCGCTGTTTTAGCCCAAGGCGGAGTCAACCCGAGCAGAGCGGAGACCTGCGTATGTATAGACGCCAGGAGCGAAGGCAATACGTAATCCCTCAATTTGAATGGATATGGAGAGCTCCCGCCATCAGCCCTCTCCTTCCGATCACGACTCTCTGGTTTGTCGCCCTCATCCAACTCCTACCGAGAGGCTCCAATCTCAACTTTTGGCTGAGAGGGGATTGATGATTTGGGAGGGACCCTATTTCCTTCTAAGCCGAGCACTTCGGCGGGGCCCTTCCTCCTCCTCCTTCTTTTAGGCTTCAGGTTGAAAGGAACTCTCGGCGTTGCTCCTCTTGAGCTTTCTAGGCCGACCTGGACCGTGACGTCGGGCGAATTGCGAAATCAGAATGCCAAGGATTCGACGATCCGGATCCGGTTGCACCTCCAGTATCTGACCTGTGGGGTCCTCCCCGCTTTCCTCCATGTTGCGCTCTTGAACCTCCAACTCTGGTACCGTCACCGGGCGATATCGGCGATCCTGTGGTGTTGCTGGGAAGGACAGGAAACGGTCTCTCCGGTCGATGGGCTCTCTTCGCATGCTCAGGAGAGGGGCTTGGTTGATGGTTCAGGGTCTTTGAAAATACAGGTGACAGGGGTTGCCCCTTCGCCTCCGCAGTTCTTGAACCGTCTCCGGGCGATACTTCAGAATTTTCTTCCTTATCTTCACGCTGCGAGAAGGGATTCTTGTTAATCAAGCTCTGATCAATCGACCAATAGTGCTTCAAATCCTTGATGTGAGCCTTTTCAATTATAACGGTCTCATCCCGGATTTCATACACTACTGGTGATATTACTTTTATTACGCTGAACGGATCTGCAAATTTTGGGGACAACGTCTTCGCAACAAAATTAACGGACGACGATAACATATGGGTCCTAGGCCACACGATATCACCTAATTGGTAGCGAATGTCACGTCTACGGCGGTTGTAATATCTCGTCTGACGGTCTGATGCTATGTCTGGGTGATGTACGATGAAGTCCCTAAGGGCCGGCAATCGTTAAATTTTACACTCCCAATGCTCTACGGCTAACGGAACTATGTCAGGGGCTTCTTCTTCCTGTCTCCTTAACGATTTTGCCAGTCTAGGCTCTCTATCGTAATTTAAGAGCGCTGGCAACACATGAGTAGAATTATGCACGGCCGTGTTATACGCAAAGCGAAAGTCTGAGAGATGCTTATCCCAACTACGATGATCACCCTCCACGAAAGATGATATCATAGTTTTTAGCACTCGATTAACCCTCTCAACCAGATTAGCTTGCGCATGGTACGGTGGGGTAGTCGACTGTCTAATTCCCAATTCTGCTGTAACCTTTGCAATAAGTTTGTTCACAAACTCGGTGCCGTTATCCGTGAACAGTACTTCTGGAGTTCCCCACCTAAAAATGATCGTTTCTTCGAAAGCCCGTTGGAGATTGGCGGAATAGCCTTCCTAAAGGGAATTACCTCGATCGATATTGTGAACATGTCCTGGAAAACCAGGGTTTGGGGATAACCAGCGCAGCTAGATGGGAGCGGACCCATAATGTCGGCCGCTGCCACCGACCAAGGCTGATCGATCACTCGCTTACCCATGAGACCAACTGGGATTGCCTGGTCCACCTTTATCTATTCACACGTCTGGTATGCTCGCACGTATTTGGCAACGTCATTAAACATACTAGGCCAATAGTAAAGCAACGAAAGACGTTGGAAAGTTTTATCCACACCTAAGTGGCCAGATGTCGTAATATCGCGTGCTTTACTAACCGCCTTGATACGCAGTTCCAATGGCAGGACCTGCTTCCATACCATCAAATCGGGTAACAATGGATCTGCTAAATGGTCAGGACGATGGCCGATGGCACATACCGTCTCTGAGTCTGGTTCGTACATACGCGACAACGCGTCTGGTACGTGATGGAAAGCACCTTTTCTGTGTTTGACTTTAAATCATATTTCAACAGTTTAAGGGCCCTTCTACCCAGTCTCCCAGTTGGGTCTCTCAAATTATAAAGCCATCGGAGGCTACTGTGATCAGTAATCACTTGAAGACGATAGCCCTCCGAGTAGGGTCGAAATTTTTTTACTGCCCATACCACAGCCAAGCATTCTTGTTCAGTCACCGCAGAGTTTCTCTCGGCCTCTTGCATGGATCGACTAGCAAAGTCTATTACGTGTTCTAAGCCATCCTGAATTTGTGTAAGGGCAGCCCCCAAACCCGTATCACTCGCATCCGTTTGCAAGCAAAACGGCAAGCTAAAATCTGGCCTAGATAACGTAGGAGCGGAGATTGAAGCGGATTTCAATTCTTGGTAGGCTTTTTCTTGGTCTTCAATCCACTCAAACCTTCGATTTTTCTTTAGTAATCGATGGAGTGGTTCTGCCATTTGAGCGAAATCCTTTATGAATCTCCTATACCACGAGACCATACCCAGAAATCGTCTAAACTTGCACAAAGTAGTCGGTGCGGGATAAGATGTTGTCGGCTCGGTCTTCTCTGGGTCGGGGTGCATTCCGATTTTATCCACTAGATACTCGAGATAACATAACTGGATACAACCGAATTCGCTCTTATCTGGATTGATCGTAAGTCCGGCATCAAGAATCACATTTAAGACCTTTTCTAGTCAACAAATGTGCTCCTCAAAGGTTTCACTGACTACAATAATGTCATCCATGTATGAAAATGCATGGGGCTCAAATTCGGGTGTTATCAGTCGGTCTAGTGATCGTTGAAACGTCGCTGGAGCGCCCGACAACCCGAAAGGCAACCGGTTGTAGTGGTATAGCCCCTTGCCTGGTACCGGGAATGCAGTGAACTCTTTATATTCCTCTGATAGCGGAATCTGATGGAATGTCTGACTAAGGTCAATCTTAGAGATATATCGGGCGGAAGAAAGCTTGTCCAAAATGGAGTTAATGTTTCTCATTGGGTAGGCGTCTTTCTAAGCAACCTCATTTAATTTTCTGAAATCAATACAGAACCTATAGTCGCCATCAGGCTTTCTTATCATCACAACTGGGATACACCCTTCACTCTTACTAGGGCTTATTATCCCTTCAGCTTCTACCTTATGTACACTCTCTCAAGGACTCATGGACCCTTGGAGAAAGTCGCCGGTAAATTTGCCTAATAGGGGAATGTCCCTGAATGTTGATATGGTGTTACACCGGATGTGTCGCAGGCAGCTTTACTTTTATAGAAGAGATGTTTCTTTTAAGAAAATCTTATAAATATTTTGCCACAGAAGGCTTTAACCCATTTATGTCTGCACAGGCCTGAATGACTTCGTTAGTCAGAGAAACATCAACATCCTCCGCACGATTATCTAATACTCTAAGGGTTCTGCTTTCCTGCGAACCAATTTCATGACCCTGGTATGTTCGCCAAATACCATTGCCAATTCTCCAAATACATGGCTTAAACCTAACATCGAAGTCGAATAGTTACGCAAAACCATGGCCGAATAATACTTCACAATCGAAAGTCGGTGCGAAACGGATCGCTAAAAACTTGCTTAAACCTAAAAACTTAAAGGGAAGAGTGGCTTGTCTGGCGGTTTCCTCGATCTTTCCGTTGGGGTACATTATACCCGGACGGGGTCGATCTGCTAATTTTTCTAATACATCTCTAAATAGTCCAAAGGCTTGCTTTTCTATACATGTGCAGCACGAGCTTGGATCAAACAGTCCGTGTAGTGGTCGGCCATCCACACTCACAGTAATAAATTATCGCCATTCATCAAGGACCGTATTGACCCTGTCTAACGATATCTTAGGGGCCTTAACAACGAGAGGGGGAAGTGGTCGGACCCTAGAGTCACTTACCCCTACTCGTTTCCCGACCTGGCTCCTGAGCATCCGCTACACCTCGTAATAATTTGGTCGGGTTTGCCACACTTGTGGCAGAAAACCTTTTTAGGTTTGGAACAGGAACGTGTAAGTATCCCTGCTCATTGCAGTTCCAACAGCAGCCACGCTCCCCTCTTGAAGTGCCACCAGCGGCAGTGCACACTAAGGGGGCTGGCGCTTGAGGATTCACACTTCTCACATTTGGACCACCGCAGTAGTCGATTAACTCGATGCTTCAAAAGCATGGGTACCCAATGGAGGATAGCTGAAATTAGCTGGCATCATAGGTGCCTGAGGAAAGCCGGGATAAAACCCATAATTAAAATAAGGCGAATAACTGCTTAAACTAGGTGTTCCAAACGCTGGTGGCACAAGAGATTTGTGAACGTCGGGAGGACCTACTACAGTACACGCGTTACTTAGAGTGCTGTCGGAATAGTTATTGTTTGGGGTTCCGGGTGATCGATCTTCAGTTTTGTTACCGTTATTTTTACCAAGCCCTTTGCCACCTCGCTTTTTGTTGTTATTTAAACTATTTGAATTCGTCCCATTATTAGTTAAATTTTGAGGTAATAGGCTCATTCTCTGTAGCAGCCACCTCTTCCGTCATTCCGGCTGCAATTGCTCCCTTTACGATATCGGAGGATCGTAATGTTGAAAAATTAGGCGAAGGTTTAGCAGGTAGTCGGCTATAGGTTCGTCTGGACCTTGTGCCCTTTTTCGCCCCTCATCCCTGACTCGCATTTGGAAGTTCATTCCCCCATATGTACGCCTAAAATCGATGGTAAATTGTTGCCAATTATCCCATTTATCTCGGTGGAATCTATACCAATGTTGGGCAGGTAGTTCTAGCAAAAACGGTAACGCTCTAAAAAGATCCCTATCCGACAAGGAACTACCCCTTCTACGTTCCTCAATTTGTGTAAGAAATTCATCCGCACTACTATCGCGTTTTCCATTGTAACTGATATTCCACTTCCTCACGATCGAATGAATATCATCCCTACTCCTTTCTCCCAGGCCCATTGGCAAAGTGCTTGCATGGTTAGGGTGTAACGCTTGTGATAAGAATGGATTATTCGGATGAATTTGTGGGACATCACCCAAACAGAAAGGGTTACCCGTTGGTGAGAAGGAATTCAAAAATGGATTAGTACTGCTTAAGGTAGCCGTGACATAACTCGCATTCGACTCCATCTCATCCTCCCTTGCCGTTCTGAAAAGCCAATTACTCGAGCTCCTTAAACTAATTAGATTCCGAATGTTCAGGAAGATACTAAGTAGAAGTTATTTGAATGATTCAATGAAAATAATTCTTTAATGCTTTCTATGTTATGAACAGAATAATTAATTATTAGCTGATTAATTTGTTTACAATATTACTTTACATAAAGAGTGAATTTTAATTTTCCTATATTAAGCAATATAAATTGATTGAACATTGTATAAGGTAAATGTCCTCGTTTGGGCGGATTTGTGCGGCGTATTTTCCGTGTAAATGTATTTTCAATCTTATGAATCGATAAAAAATTCTTAATACCGCACAGTTTGAAGATTTTTGATTAATATTTTGTTTTCTCGTCGATATAAACAAACAATTTTAACTGAATAATAAAATATATTTCATGCTGTTCCGATGAACCTATTTGGGCGAATTAATTTTTCCTCTAACCCAGTTTGAGCGAATCGAATGTCCCAATTTGTGCGAGCGACGCATTCTTAAAATTTTAACCTGTACATTTTTAAATTAGCTGTCGCGTTGGCATTGTAATCGTTTACCATACATTTTTATCAATTATTCAATACAGATGCATAAAAAACAGGTTTCATGATAGAAGAAAGCTTTAGGAATTGAAATAGTATGCTTGTTATCTAAAAAAGCGCATAATTTTTATCTAACCCTATTGTTTGCAAACACTCGCACAAATTCTACCAACTGGTTTTTTCGTCTGTATTAAGAAGGTAGGTAATGATAGATTTATGCGGTCCGAAGCAATAGAATGCGCATGGCTCCCGACAATGGGTCGGCACACAATGCCCACGAATCTTGAGCTGGGGGATCCAATGAAAATGAAGTCAGTACGATGGATCGAATAAATCTCGAGGCTTTTAGGTGGACGGAGCTAATCAATCACGACTTGCTAGAGTGCTACGATACGAGTGTGGCACCTGAACGAAACGGTTACATGGCATGAGTGCATACTCTGCGGCGTGAGAAACACCCTGAGCTATCGCACTTTTCCCATCAACATTTGCGAAACCATGCGGAAGTCTTCCGAAAAAGGATCTATGTAAGCGGAGCGCCTACTCTACCACAGCCAGAACAAGCTGGTACCAGAGAAAGAGAGGCAACACTAAAAACAACCGCGGGCAGGCACCCGATAGAGGATGAGCGATGTCTCATGACTCGGAGAAACCTCAAAATCCAGATTTCTCTCACGCTTAAAGATCTGGCTGAAATGGATTACGAGCTTCGTGGAAATTTTTCCGAAGAATCCGACCACCATGCACCAAATGCACCAAATCTTCACCAAGATCGGCTAGCCAAGACAGTACTCGTCCTCCGAGGTTCAAAAGTTCGCGCACGTACTCGGGAGCCGTTCACACACTTAACAAGTCAAAGCTGCTAACCATTAGGCAGCATATTGTTGAGAGAATACGGAAACTATCTGACGCTAAGAAAGTCTAGAGCGAAGAAAGAGGTGGGTCAGAGAATATCAACAGTTTCTCTCTGACCCATTTCAATTCTCCCAAGGTCCTCCAGTTGCAGTCTACCACCCGCCCAAACCACAGGAGGTCGAAGTATTTTGACGATAAGTCTACGAAGTGCAGCATAGACTGGACGAAAACTCAGAGAACATAAATAGCTTCAAGGAGCTGAGTGATGCCGTCGTAACACAAGAAGAAAAATGCCCACCCCCATTACTACCGAGGAGGTGAAAAAAGTATTAATTGAAATAAAGAACTATTCCGTTCCGGGATAAGATGGTATCAAGACCTTCTGGTAGAAGCAGTTTCGTTAATGATAAGATTCTTCGGACAATCAGATCTATGCAGATAGGAATGCATGAAGAACGCGGCTCAAAGAAAAGCGTAGCAGGATGGTGGGAGAACCTGTTCATCGATAGATGTGTCTGCAACGATATAGCATTCTACCAGCGTGACGTATCGATGGCCTGGACTGATTACCGGAAAGCTTTTGATTAAACCTAAATTCGACTTATCATCTGCCTTCTGCAAGCTTAACGGTTCATCCGCACATCGTGAGGTGCATAGAGAAATCGATGCCGCTTTGGAAAACCAGATTTACTATCTCAACTAGAAAAAATCGTTCGACAACCAACAAGGTCACTCTTCGAAGAGGTGTGTTTCAGAGCGACAACATGAGCCCACTACGCTTTGCCTCACATTATTGCCACTATCTCTAGCACTTCCTCATTCCCAGGGATAGACTAAGGAAATTGGAATGCAATGTGGGTTAGAAAATGCGCAAAGGTTTATTTTAAGCGAGGAAAACTTAATGACATCCCTGAAGACACCGAGCTCGTCGATAGAAGCGCTATACGACACCTTTGCGTCGGAGAGACCTATGAATACCTGTGCGCGCAACAGAACAGCATTTAGGATGTGATTTCTATAAACGATACTCTACAAAGCAGATATAAACGTATCATCCGGCAGATTTTGTCTTCCGAACTGTCGGCGAGGAACAATGTATCTGCAACGATCATGCTTACCGTCCCGGTAGTACTCTATACATTCGGAGTGGTACCATCGATGATGGGCGAGCTTAGATCCCTTGCTATTGAGAGACGAAAGGTTATGAACATGAACAAAAGCATGCATTTAAGTCTTCTGTCCGCGACTCTACAACTCACGCCGTCAAGATGGTCGCGGAATATTGAAAACTGAGTGTCTTCACAACAGAATTATTCTGGGTACAGAATATGGTATATATAGTCGCAAATGGACGAGACCCTCTTCTTAAAATGGTCAGAAAGCACGAAGAAGTGAGCAAATGAGCGTTTCTGTACAAAGCAGAGGAGGAGGCTGCTGAAACAGCTGAAAACTGTTGACTTAACTTCAGTTTCCGGAGTGAGCAAAATGCATCAAATATTATCTCGAGTACTCACTCCTAAACGCTCGGATTAAGAAAGCACAGGAAAAAAACTTCCGTAAACAGCTCCTCGACAATAGGATGCACGGTATCTTCCAAGGAAATGTGGAGGATCACTCAATGCCCTGTGAGCTAACTTTTGCTTTCCTTAAATCACCCTAACGGTAGTCGGGCACGGAAGTTTTTATTTTCCTACTACGAGGGTAGTTCAATAAGTCCTTAGAATGAAGTATAAAAACAATTTTTTTTGGGTAAATTTTTTTTTATTTTTCAACAAAATCTCCTTGGAGCTCTATACACTTGGTCAATCGCTTTTCAAGTTTTTTAATCCTTCAGAAAAGTGCGTTTTCGGCAGTTCCTCAAAATAAGCACTTACAGAGGCAATGACGTCTTCGTTGTCTGGAAATCTCTGGCCACCGAGCCATTTTTTCAAGTTTGGAAATAAGAAAAAGTCA
>NC_046658.1:15024214-15032761 GCF_010883055.1 Belonocnema kinseyi
TCTAGTCGGGAGTGGTGCTGACTGAAAACAGATGATTTGGAGCGATTCGCGCGCCATATGTTGGTCATTCTAAGGACTTATTGAACTACCCTCGTACTATTTACATTCCCGATGATGGCTGCAGGGCGTGCCATGTACACCCAGAACATCTAGGACACATACTATCTAGTTGTCCAACTCATGCAGAAACGACCTACATCCAAAGACACAATGCGGTACTAAGATTGCTTTGTTACCTTCTATGTCACTCTTAAAGCATTAACCTTAATATCGTTAGGCTAAACGCCACTAGGGAAATAGTCAATTGTCGAAAATTAGAAGTGCCACATAAACTGGAACTTTATATTCTCGACAATTGTTTCTGTTTCACACTCAAGGCCTGACATAGTTCTCTTTGACTTTGAGAAGCGAACCATGTTTGCTATTGAATCTTCGACACAAGCTGACAATTTGTGGTTAAGAGGTCGGACTCCTCCAAGATAACCTCACGAATGATCTATTTCAGAAATGACTGATGCCAAACCATATTGAAGCTCTGGGTGCTTCTGGCACCACAGAGTGGCCATTGCCAGAGGTGTAAAGTAAAGCAGGTCCGCCCAGCCAGCTTGATGGGCCAACGCGTGGTGGAACAACCACGGGCGATAGTCGCCAGAAATGTCATGGGCCCATTTGCACCCAATAAATCCGGTTAAAAATACGTCGTAGTGTTCCAGGACCTCTGCACGAAATGTGTAGAGTGCCTTCCGATCCGCACAACAAATGGGCTCTCAGAATAGTACAAACTTCCATAGATCTTATAGTGTCACGATAGGGCGGTCCACAGGTAGTCCATTCCGATAATGACAGAAATATCGAATAGGCTAATAGACCAAATGTGTAACAGCGTCGGAACAATTCACACTACGACCCCTGTATGTCATGCCCAAGCGAATCTCATCGAACGAGTCAATAGGGTCCTTTAGACAATGAATATTTCGTGCTTACAGGACAACCCTAGGGAGGTGGACGCTCATTTACACGAATTTCATTTCGCTTTAACACAGCGGTCCATGGATCCCTGAAAGTGTCATCAGCCTTCCTACATTTTGGGACGAACTTGTCTCTGTCGCAAAATGTACGATTCGAATAACGCCGAGAGTAAAATATGCTAATGGGTGGTAGTTAATTTTCGTGAGACAAGGACATGGCGCGCGGATAATTAGCTGAATGATTGGTGAGTTCTCGAAAACCGTTATGCCTGTGAGGGAAATGTATCGTACAGCGATGCGATTACGACCACCGATAGTCATTCGCTCAAAGTATCACAATCAGTTCTATTGTGAACGGGATATTTCCCAAATTTTCGAACAAAACCACACTGATTAGAGCCG
Organism: Belonocnema kinseyi; assembly: GCF_010883055.1. Lineage (NCBI taxonomy): Eukaryota > Metazoa > Arthropoda > Insecta > Hymenoptera > Cynipidae > Belonocnema > Belonocnema kinseyi. The sequence goes on from NC_046658.1 coordinate 15,025,585, forward strand.
AGCCGCTGCGTCTAAGCAGGTAACTAACGCAATGAAAGTGTAAAGAAGTGTATTTGTTAAAAAAAAGAGTCTGAACAATGAAAGTAATTGTTCTACTTTCAAAGTGTTTTTTTTTCTTTCTACCCTTGCAAACCACAAATATTTGGTCGTAATGGCTGCCGAAACGCGACGCATGTTGCTGGTTTCCGGTTTTAAGTGATATGGGTCAATTTCATGGGATCCTGATTCCGAGCTATTTTCCCAGGCTCAGTTGCTGACAAAAAACGACCGCATCACAACTTTCCTCGCTTTAACGGCAAATGGCTTGCTAGGCTTCTGTGAGCCAACTTAGTGAAATCTACAGAATCAGCGATTTTGTCCTTGTAAATTGTAAAATTGTATGTAATTGCAAATTAAAACTAGCGAGCGGTATGAACTTTTAGGCTCGGATTTACCCTCGTAAAAAAATGAAATTAAATAATTAAAACTTTAGTTACTATTACAATTTTATATTGAAAGGTTTGTCGCCCCAAGTACCTCGATAGAAATTTCGTATCTACAGTACAGCGTACGTCACGTAGGAGAGATTTTCCCACGCCTCTACCACTAATTTCGCTCTCCAGACGAAATTGTGGTAGACGTGGAACATTTGTCCCCAGCAGGAATTTCCCCTAGCTGGTCAGTCTGACCCAGGGGATGACGTTCGAACATCCTCAAAAAACCACCCTCACAATAATACCGGTCGAAATTTAATTTCAGGGATATTATATGTATTTATCCATCCCCTATTATGAAAGATCAACAAATGTCGCGATTGATAAAATTGTTGACCCCGCTGATTTTTTCATTAACTCAAATGACTCTGGGCATAAAATCCTAACATCCTAACGCGGTGGACAAAAAATGTCCTATACAGTAGCGCTTAAAAGTATTTTGTAGACACGTAATATATTTATTTCGATACAGATCATGGAAAAAATGAATGTATTTTAGAAAGTCACATTTTATAGTCATATAAGGATGATAGACCCAATAATAGTTTTCCTATAGAGCTCATAAGTATTATGTTGTGGCTCTGAAAAATGGAAACATGTGACAATACAATGAAAAATATTTAAAAACACAATGGAAAAAGCTAAGAAAGATGTATTTTGTGCCATATCCCTTGGATTTGATCACTGTAGCACATCGTTTTGGAATTCATACGATGAAGTTTTCGAGGTAGATTTAAAGTATCACTGACCACTCCTTTTGGAAAGCAGAAAATAATTTACGTTTATTTGTGTAGTTGTCCGTCCGAATACGTCGGTCTTGTTCCTCTCAAAGATATTCTATCGGAGGCAATTCGGGATTTTGACTAGGCTCAGATAAAACCCTGAGTTTTTTGGAGTAAAGACTGATTTAGAAGCTCAGAAGTATGTTTAGCGTCATTGTTTTGCTAGGATATCCATCCAAGAGGCATTTACTTGTCACCGAATGGAACCGTATGGTTATTCAAGCCATTTCGATAAACCTGACCGTTCATAATGCCTTCAATTTGAGTCAAAGCAGCTTCTCTAGTAGAAGAGAAGCTAACCCAAAACATGACACTGTTTCCGCCATCCGCCATGTTTAATGGTAGGTACTTGGTATCGTATATTAACAAATTGATACATTTTTTGGCTCTATTGATTTTTGTCAACGAGGGTTTTTTTTTGTCAACGTCCTGCGTCAAACGTCCAACGTCAACGTCCTGCGAGGGTGGTTACTCAAGGAGGTTAAAAACTTTTATCAATTGGGACATTTGTCGTTCTTTCATAGTAAGGGATGAATTAATATTTATGACACCCCTTAAATTAAATTTCGATCGATATTACTGAGAGGTTGGTTTCTTAAGGACGTTAGAACATCATCCCCTGGATCGGACCTGCCAAGGTAGGGAAAATTCCCGACGGGGACACATGTTCCGCGTCCACCATAACTTCGTCTGAAGAGCGAAAGTGGTGGTAGATGCATGCGAAACTTTCTCCTCTGTTAATTACGCTGAACTGTAATTACGAAATATCTATTGGGGTGTTTAGGGCGACAAACCTTTCAATATAAAATTTAAAAGTAACTAAAGTTTTAAATATTTTATTTCAGTATGTTTACATTTATTTTCAAATAAATTAGAGGACCGTACAGTGAACCAACGGATTGGTGATACAGAGATGGGTGGTTTTTATTTTTGTTTTATTTTGGATTCGAACCGAAAACCCCATGACAAAGCGACCAAACGCGTCTTTTGTGTGTGGATAATCACCCCTGTAGCAAGGGTTTTTGCTGAATTGCAAGAAAAAATGCGTCCCGTGTTCAGTGTGTGATCTACTACATAATTTAGGGTAGACCGTTCACGGAAAGAGTTCGAAATTTCACACAAGAACTGAGTATCTTCAATCACACACTGAACGAGTCCAAGCTTGCTGACAATCAAGCAGCATATTGTTGACAAAATACAGGCGTTATCCAACGAAAGGAGGAGAATATATAAGAGGGAGAAATGGATCACGGAAAATCAATATTTTCTTGTTGACCCATTGCGCCTCTTCTACGCTGACCCTGTTTCTTTCAAAAATTCACCCACAGCCAAAGAGGTGAAAAAGCACTTAGGGGTACACATAACCTTTCCGCTGCAGGACCAAATGGTATCAATAACTTATGGCGAAAGAAGTTTACTTCTACACACCAAAACCTGGCGCACATATTCACCTCATATTCAAAGTTGGAAACGCCCATTCTGTAGAGAAAACTCTTTTCTGCTGATACTTAACCTTGGAGGTCCATATTTGATTTCCGCATGATGTATTCAATTCTTTTTCTTTGTGAATTGAGATTAAGAATCTCCCTCTTTGTAAACCTAGCCTTCTTTTTACTTTAATGTCAAAAAATAATAATAGTAATGATAATGAGAGTAAAGAAACAACAAAAATGAAAAAAAGCAGAGAAAATCAGAATCACAACTTATGCACAAGGCACAAAGATAATATTGTCTGCAATGAGTTTTCAAATAAATCAAGGAATGGCTGATACCTATTTTACAAGAGCAGTGATACACCTATGTGCAACTCTGCGTGATGCGGGGCCTAGCAAATAAGTGAACAGTGATTTAATGCGCTCAGACATATGACTTATGTTTGACGGCGAAAACGCTTCAAATTATTTAGCATATTCTATCGAAGAAGGTACATTTTCGCAACAAAATAAAAAGATTTTTTACTTATTCGCATTACTTTTCCTTTTAAAGTGACTTGATTATTGTCAAAAAATTACAGTTTCCATATTACATTTGAATATTTCTTGCACTATAAGATACTTAAGAAATTTAACGTAAAAAAAATACATGAAAATTTTTAAATTAAGTGTTTATTTTTTGTCAATATTAAACATTTTGCTATAAAACTTTGTATTCAACTACATTCATTTCTCTACTTTAGGAAAAGAATCTTTCACTGTTGGTGGTAAAAAATTCACCTTTGTCCAACTTTTCGGGATTCTGTCCCACTGTGCTGTGTGGAGAAAGATGCGCGAACAATGAGGCTAAAAAAAGATGTAGCAGGCTACCGAGAGGGCCTGCTTATTGACACGTGCGTCTGCAAAGACATAGATTGACTACCGAAAAGCTTTTGATTTAAGCTCTTATAGACTTATCATCTAAGATGCATAGAGAATTTGATGCCGCTTTGAAAAACTAGATTCACCATCTCATGTTGAAAATATCGTGTATGCGCTCTGCTTTTTTGCATCACTCTTCTGTCTCTATCTCCTGCACTAATAAATTCGTCTGGACACCTCTGGGGCAAAAATAATATTTGCAAGCATGAGTCACTCATGTTCCCGCCTCGCTCTCTGCGAGAGCTTTTGCACCTCTTCAGAATTAAGAATTAAGGGCTCCTTAACGGCTCATGTAGTATCCAGAAGTCAAATTTTAGGCTTTTTTTATTCACGGAAATTGTGCGCTCATTTTCAGCTGTTAGATCGCCCCAGACGCAATTTTTCAAAAACAAAATCCTATCACAGAAAAAATATCCAAAAGAATAAATATGCACCAATCATAAAAGTGAGTACATCAGGATTAAGGGCTCTTTTTAGACTCCAACAACCCTAAAATTAATTTCTTCAAAACCGCCCCTTAACATTGAAAAAAATGTCCCTTAGCCAAAAATACTGATAAAATGCAAGAAAACATCAGTTTGAAATATTATTTAGCTGTACGGAAACATAAAACACTTTTTCAAAAACTGCCTCTAACACTCGAAAACCACTTCGTAAAAGAATTCGACATTATACAGAGAATGAAGTATATCTACACTTGTTGCTTTTCCTGGACCATGCCCAAAATCTTTTTGAGTTTTTACATGGGGGTGGTTTAATTGTGCGTAGAAACGTTGTTTGAAAATGTGTTTTCGGTGCGTTCGGAGTCCAAAAAACAGTTCTGTCGTATTTGATTTTGAATTTTTTTAATTTTTATATAGTGCTGGTGCTGACTTGACTTAAGTTTGCACGTTAAGTATTGGCGTTTATCCGTACAGAGCAGAATTTGAGCATTGATATTAAACCTTTTTTTATGGTATAAAAAGAAATACATATTTCATGGACGATTTTTATGCCCTACAAAAATTCACTGTTTGACATGTGTTAAAGAAGTTAAATTCCCGAATAATATGAGCTAATATGTAGGTAGTGCAATTTATAAATCCTAATGCATTAAAAATTCTTAAACTACATTTCTGGAATGTCTTCTTCTTAGACAAAAAATATATTATGAACAACGATTAATTTTTCAAAAAGTGAAAACGCTTTTTATAAAATGTAAGTCAAATAATGAAGTTTAAAACCTTGAAGAACTTAATCGGATGATTTTAACTGCTACCACAAAAATGTTTAAGATAAAAACTGTAGAAATTCGTAACAGAAATTCAATAAAAAATGATTAAGACCGTATTTTAGGACATCTATTAGTTATTAAAAAATTGAAATAAAGGGCATTAAAACAAATGAGGCATAATTTGGTTCAGCATAAAGATTAGAATAGATGAAGTTTAAATTAATTAATCATATGATAAATTTGTTATTTCTGATTTCGTTAAAATTTCTAATCATAAAATTAATATAAGTTTACGATTAGAGATTTTTTAACCCAATAACAATTATACATTCCACTAAAAAAACTATTTTTAATCATGGTCGAAAATAACACTGATCAACAAAATTTGACCTATCTGTTCATGGAATGAGATGTAATTTCCGGAGTAATTTTCTGTGCTGAATCGAAATCTGGCCTCTGTTTTTCCCAGCCCGTCAAGTTTTTAAGGTTTTAGAGTTAAATTTTTTTTCGAAAAATCACAAATCGTATGACAAAGGATGTAAACAAATTTTTAAACGGAAAGAAAAAAATGATTTCGATGGATTTTTAAACGCAGAATCCACTGATTGTTTTGTTTTTCCGATGTCTTATACAGTTCCTATCATTTTAAGACACAAAAAATCGTTGTACAGAAAACCTTTTATTTCACTGAATACCATATATCGTGGTGGTTTTTCTTCATATTTCCCCACTTTAAACGGATTCTACGAGGGTGCTCACAACCGAACCAAAAAAAATTTGGTGTCAAAAATGACCAATACACAAAATTAAAAAAAATTCTATTCGACGGAATCGGTTTAGTTCCTTCATTAGTAGTTAGCTAAGGTCACTAGCTTTCCATAGATACCAATATGTACGAATAATATGCACTTGGTTAAAGGTTATGAGCCAAAAACAAAGGGGTGCTCACAACCGAACCCTTTCCTCTGCATGATGCGAATCATTGAACTATTGCTTGCATCTCATTGCTTTAAGGTCTACAATTTTTGCAATATTTACAAATTTGACAGAATTTCGACGGGTGAGTGGATGAACGTAGTGTCTCATTTTGGTTTCAAGAGACATCGTGTCTGGCTCAGGGTTCCAATAGATGTCGTATCTAGCTTCTGGTTAAGCAGACGTAGTATTTCGCTCGCAGATTCAAAAGACGTCGTATCTCGTTAATCGCCTAAGGGACGTCGTGCCTTTCTCGCAGTTCAAAAAACGTCGTATCTCGTTCACTGTTCAGACGACGTCGTGCCTATTTCGTGGTTAAAAAAGCATCGTATCTCGTTCGCTGTTCAGAAGACGTCGTACCTCGCCCGCTGTTTACGAGACGTCGTATCTCGTTCGCAGTTTAAGAAACGTATCTCACAAATTTATCATTTTTCAGCCTGTATTAAATTTTCAATAAAACGGTACAATATACTTTATTTAAAAAATAACTTATGAAATATTTGTAAATAATTATATAAAATTAATTATGCTGCTGACAATGAAGAATATCTTCCGAAATGAGATACAAAATATATAGTTCTGAAAATCCTACGGCTATAACTTTACATAGTGGCCGATTACAGAGTCCAGCTAAAAGTGCACACTATATTTTTTATCTTTTTCAAGTAACTAGTATGCATCCAAGTGTATAGGTTGGACGAATAACTCCGTAGTTGTTTTTTCTATTTTAAGTACCTGGTGTGTAATTGATCTGGCCACAAAAACTTGACTAAACCAGAGCCTGCAATTCTCAAAGGCTCATATCCCGAGCCCATAAACTTTAAACACACTATCCCCTTACCCGCGAGCCCCAAATAACCAAGCCCAAAAACCCCAAGCCCGCCAGCCCCAAGTCTACAACCCCCAAACCCACGAACTCCAAACCCACAAACCGCAAGCTCACTAATTCCAAGCCCAGAAACCTTAAGTCTACAATTCCCTAACCAGCAAACCCCAAGCCAACCAGTCTTAAGACCACAAACCCCAAGCCCACGAACGCTAAATCTACAAATCCCTAACGAGCAAACCCTAAGCCCACCAGAGAAACGGATAGTTTTTGTGTCAGAAGGGGGTTTTTCGGATATTTTTTACGGCTAAGCGACTTTAGCGAAACTCTTCGCGATTAGTGGGCAACTTCGATACTTTTCGTTCTTTTTGGTAAACAATCCCTCATTTTGTATTGGGTAACCAGTTTCTAGATTTATTTTCTATATTATATTGAATTAAATATAAGTAAATGATGTTACAATTACACATCAGGTACTTAAAATAGAAAAAATATATAGCGCACCAACTGGGTTCTGTAGTCGACTAACCTGGCCATTTTGATGCATACTAGTT
>NC_046658.1:15032861-15038295 GCF_010883055.1 Belonocnema kinseyi
ATCCGTATTCGGCCACTATGTAAAGTTATAGCCGTAGGGTTTTCAGAAATATATTTTGTGTTTCATTTTGGAAGATATTCTTCATTGTCAGCAACATAATTAATTTTAAATAATTATTTACAAATGTTTTATAAGTTATTTTTCAAATAAAGTATATTGTGAAATTTTATTGAAAATTTGATACAGACTAAAAAATGATAAATTTGTGAGATTCGTTTCTCAAACTGCAAACGAGATACGACATCTCGTAAACAGCGGGCGATGTATGACGCCTTCTGCAGAACGAACGAGATACGACGTTTTTTGAACCGCAAACCAGGCACGACGCCTTCTGAACAGTGAACGAGATACGACGTTTTTTGAACCGCGAGAAAGGCACACAGCCAGACTTTCGGTCAGGTTCCAAATACGCAGGCGCTATGACGTCGCTGCACAAGTGATTAAAGTATCGTTTCTCTTCGTCTTTATGCCGCATACATCAGCCATTACTCTTGTTAGTATCGCTCTCCGGGCTACCTTAATTTGATGCAAGTCCTCTGCGGTGTCACAGCATATGCTACCTACTATATAACTTGAATTTATTTTTGTTCAACTCCAAAATATTTGCGCTAAGCTTTTATTTGAATCCTATTTTGCAACGACTGAGATACCCAACAGGTGCTGTTCAACTTTTGCGATTAAATTAAGGTCAATACATCGAGTCAAAGCGGTGGATGAAAAGGGAGAAGGTTGTCGTTTCTTGAAAAGAAAATTTCCTAAGCTTAGTGAAGCTAAAATCAAGGAAGGGGTTTTTCAAGGACCACAAATCCGACAACTGATGTTCGACTGTGATTTCGAAAAGAACCACAAACACCTGGTGAATACTATGCTCCAAATCTTCCATAAAATGAAAGTGAGTATGTCATTAAAGTTTCACATTCTTCATTCTCACATGGACTTCTTTCTAGAAAATTTGGGAACAGTTAGTGATGAACACAGGGAAAAATTACATCAAGACATCTCTGAAATGAAAAAACGGTACCAAGGTAAGTGGAATTTAAACAATTTAGTGGAAAACTACTAGAGTCTCAAGACTAATGAACTAAATGCTCATTACCGTGGAGAAATATATAGAAACTACATAGAAAGAGACAACTTCTCTGCCATGTATCTGTCAAAAAGTTACAGCTGGAACGATAAACTTTAAAAAAATAAGATATCGAAAAAACAAAAAAAATCAATGGATTCTGCGTTAAAAAAAGCATCGAAATCATGCTCTTCTTTACGTTTAAAAATTTTTTACACCGTTTTCTCATGCGATTTGTTATTTTGCGAAAAAAATGTTAAATCAAAAAATCTTAAAAACCTGACGTGCTGAGAAGAAACAGAGGCCAGATTTGGAAACCATACTTAACATTGTGGGGTAAATTTTACGATTATACGATATAAACAAATAATGATTACCTTGATGTAAGTTTCATACATTTCATTGAAGAAGTTCCTAATACCATCTTCGTTTTTACTATCATGCACCATTACAAAACGTATTCGAGTTGCTGTCACGAATGCGCTAACAAACCATTGATTAAATTTATCGATAACTTTTAAATGCATGCTTGCTGTTTTCCATACATGTTCATCTACTAAATCAAGTGCAGCATGGGCAACAAACTGGCTGAGGTGCGCATGATCTTCTTTCTACAAAAAAAAAAACAATTAATAAGATCAATAGAAGACAGTCTCCTGAGGTATTCACTACTATTTTTTTAGTTTTTAACTGTATGTATAAATGCGTGGGAAGAAATAAATATAAAGCGATGTTTATCGGGTCGTGAAATTGACAGCATCAAAATGACATGTAGAACAAAATGTAGAGCAGTGAAACTTACTTAGCATGAATAACACAAAAACTCCAATCTAATTCACGTTTTCAAAAGTCAAAAAAATAATCATTAACGACTGTTTTTTTAGGCTGAATTTTCAAGAGATTTAACGGTGTTTATTGGGTCACATTCATACATTAAACGGAGTTTATTAGGTCACATTCATACTTTAAACGGTGCTTATTGGGTCGACGAGATGAGATTTTGATTACTGGGATCATGTACTTTCTTGAAAGATAAGTAATTCATGTCAATTTATTATGATTTTACGATAAAAAAGAAATTTTAAACCTAAAAACTACAAATAACGCTGAGATTTTTAACTGGGGGGGGGGGCTCTCTGTTTATTATAAATTCAAATATTTAGGCCTAAAATAAACACACACAAAAAAACAATATATATATATGTCGTTCTGAGAAGACGGCCGAATATTAACTCCCATATATTACAACGCTGCTGAAGGCTGGTGACCTTCTCAACATAAAAACAAAAACACAAACCCAAGACCACTCTCTCGGTTCCAGTTCTGCCCCCCCCCCCCCATCTCCCAACCCTCCCTTATTAACTGAACTTGGCAGGACTGACGTTATAACTACAATCTCCACCATATGACGATTTGCTACTTAACTTTGAAATTATATCGACTCAGAAAATAAACTTATTGAATAAAGGTGATGAATAATACAAACTACAAAATAGCCTCGGAAAGGACTGGAACTTTAATTGACAAAATGATGGGAAACTAAAAACATAAAAAACAGCGTGTTGAAAGGCGGGTTTGAAATATGGTCAGGAGTACACAGTGAATCACATGGCAGACAAGGAGAAAGTCTGATTTTGAAAGAAAGAGCAAAGCAGCATCTCGGTGACCATGATTTCGTATCTCCCAGACTGCAGTGTCCTAGAATGAAAGTAACAATCAGAAGACATCTGGGACACTTTAAATGACAGAATAAATATTTACGAACATGGGGAAAGAATAACTCTACTAGGAGACATGAACGGACGGGTGGGCATCCAAAATCAGGATACAGAAAAAGTAATAAGTAATTTTGGGGATCCAAGAACAAACTATAACGGAGATAAATTAGTTGGTCTATGCTTAGAAAGGGGTCTGTTTATTACAAAAACTTGGTTTAGGCATAAAATGATCCACATGTAAACCTGGTCTAAAGGAAATAGCCGCAATATAATTGACTTTTTTGTTGCGGATGAAAGACTAAGAGAGTTCGTCAAAGATATAAGGGTTATGAGGGGCCCTGAATGCAATACTGATCATTACCTTCTGATCTCAAAAATTAACTTAGTTCGGGGATGGAGAAAAAAGAGAACGAAGAAAACAAAACAAGAAGAATGTCTGGTGATGCGTGGTGGAATAATGAAATTCAGGCTGCCCAAAGAGCAAAGAGAGAAGTGTACAGGAGAACTTTGAAAATCGCAGGTCTTAGCCATGAGGAATGAAATAGACGTAGAAATGATCATAGACACGAAAACAGGATACTCAAACGATTAGTTAAGGAACGTAAAGATACAGTTAGAGCAAAAGAAGAGATGAAAATACAAAACGAATTTGAAGGAAGCAAGAAACTGCTTTATAAAAAAATGAAAGGAAACAAAAGTACAGAATTTGTCAACATGAGAAATAGCAGAGGGAAAATGGTATATGATGCGGACGGAATACTAGAGGCTTTAAGAGACTATTTTATGAGACAATTCGGAGATGAAGCTATAGGACACCACAACTGCGATGTTGAACACGATGCGATAGAAAACTCAATTGAGAAAGTCTGTGTCAATGAGGTTAGGGATATAATTAAGAACTTGAAAAACGGTAAAGCTGCCGGGGTAGGCTCTATTAATGCTGCAATGCTTAAACACGGTAGCGAGTATATACCACATAGACTGTGCGAATTGATAAATTTATGTTTCAAGATGGGAGACGTCCCAGACGATTGGAAAAAAGCGATTATCGTACCAATATACAAAATAAAGGGAAATAAAAGCGACTGCAATAATTACAGAGGGATTAGCTTATTAAGTACCGTAAGTAAAATATACTCAATAATACTTATTCGTAGGGCAATGTTCATAGGTCATGTACGGATCAAATATTTAGCTCGAGGCAAATAACAGAAAAAAGTTTGAGAGTAGGAAAAAAAGTTTTCTGTGGGTTTGTTGACCTAGAAAAAGCTTTTGACAAGGTAGCTAGAAGTAAACTTTGGAAAGTCATGAAAGAGTATGGAGTCAATGGATGACACCTACAAGCTATAAAAACAATATATACGGGTAGAAAAGCGAGTGTAAGGGTGAAAGGGAAATTGAGTGACTCTTTCGATATTATTCAAGGAGTTAGACAAGGATGCGTTATGCCTGCATGGTTATTTATATTATGTATGGACAAGTGTTTAAGAATGGCTCTTTTCGACGAAGAGGGTGTGGATCTCGAAACAGTAAGGGTACGTGGATTAGCGTTCGCAGATGATAAGGTTGTTATGGCAGAGTCAATCGAAGACTTACAAAGAATGTTGAATAAACTAAATGCAAGCATGAAGAGCATCTACGAAGGTAAGGAGGTTATTGGTCGAGCAGGTCCCCTTATCAGAAGTAAAAATATATTAAATAAAGCTAAAATGGCAATACATAATTCTATATTTGTACCGACTGTACTATACGATAACGAGACATGGATTTATCAAGAAAAAGATCAGAGTAAAATTAACGCAATTGATATGAGATTCATGCGCATTATATGCGGGAAAACTATGATGGACAAAGTAAGTAACGAGATCATTCCAAAAGAATGTGGTGCAGAAGAGACGTTAGTAGACACATGGGAAAGAAATCGGTTAAAATGGTTTGTGCATGTTGAGAGAATACCAAATGAACGACTAACGAAACAAGTGTATCAAGGTAGAGTAAATGGCAGCGTGCCCAGAGGTAGAACGCGGAAAGAATGATTAAAATGTGTGAATGAGACCCTGGTTAGAAGAGACATGGACATAAAAGAAGCTAGAGAAGTATGCCAAGACGGGAAAGTATGACGGAAAATAGTTAATAAAAAGAGTGTCAGTAGAGTGAATGACGCCTGGAACAAAAGACCTTAGACACTAATGGGCTCAAGTAGGAAACATTACGTAACGACTTTGTGAGGATCTTAACTTGGGGTGATTCCTAGAGATTGATCAGCAACCTGGGTCAGAGCAGTGTTGCGGCACGAACGTGTTATTTGCACAAATAACAAGAGGATTCTGGATCAGTCTGAAAATTCTCTATTCTATCCCACATTACTTTGTCTGTTACTTTGTCTTTGTTTAAATTTTTCAATGTACCTTTACCGGGGTTCTGGTGGTTCGGAACCCACCTTAAGCTGTAGGTCCCCCCATCGTGTACTTGACTGCAACCCAGTCTGTCAATGATGGGGTAAAAACCAGACTTTGTCCAATATGTCTGGGCAGACTGCTCCCATCAGATCACTTGATTCCATTATAAAAATGCGTCCGTGACTGATGATATATACCGGGACAGCCCCGTGAAAAATGATTTAAAAAATAGAGGATAATTAGAGGACATA
>NC_046658.1:15038395-15040935 GCF_010883055.1 Belonocnema kinseyi
AATGCGTCCTCGGGTTGCGGATAGAGGGTCCCTGTACCAAGGGTTTCTGCTGAATATGGTTACAAAAATAAATAGGCAGTCCGGACAATTGTCCAGGGGTGGTCCAGAAGGAATTAACCCCCAAGCAGATGTGTGAAAACCGTGCCTAAAGCTGAATGGCACCTGGGCGTGGTGTCTAGAACGGTGACTCTGGGATACAGGGCGACCTCTCAGAGTACGCAGCCTTATCCTTGCATGCGGCACTCTACAAGGATGGACGAACCCCTTTCCCTAGCTTCTCGTGGGAACAACAATGACAACACCAAACATAGTTGTAGTAAGTGCGGTTCAAAACAACAGAACGCGCTGGGCTCCCGACAATGGGTCGGCCAACAGTGCCGAACCATCTAGAGCTGGGGGAGCCAATGAAAATGGATTCAATGCGATGAATCGGCGGGATCTCGCAACCTTTGGGTGGGCGGAGCGACAGAATCACGAGTTGCTAGAGTGCTACGATGCGAGTGTGGCCCCTGAACGGGGTTACATGGCACGGCTGCATGCTCTGTGGTGCGAGAAATACCCGGAACTATCGCACTTTTCGCAGCAACGTCTGCGAAACCATGCTGAACTACTCTGTAAAAGGGGCTATGTAAGCGGAACGCCTACTCTACCACAGCTAGAACAAGCCGGTAACAGAGAAAGAGAGGCGACACTAAGACCAACCGTGGGCAGACATCCAATAGATGAAGAGCGATGTTTTACGACCCGGAGAAACATCAACACCAAGGTTCCTCTCAAGCCTAAAGATCTGGCTGAAATGGACGACGAGCTTCGTTGACATTTTTCCGGAGAATCCGACCTCTGGGCTATCAATTATTGTGTGTATAATGCAGCGAAAGCTTTGGCCGATGCGAACCGTAAAAAAAACCAACGGCTGATCATAAGACCAAAAGACGAATGCATCAACTTGCCATAAAGATAAGCTGGGCAAGACAGTACGCGTCCCGCATTCAGTGTGTGATTGACTACATCACATCTGGCAGGAATGTTACCGCCAAGGTTCGAAAGTTCGCGCGCGAACTTCGGACCCGTTATCACACACTTAACAAGTCAAAGCTGCTGACCATCAGACAGCATATTGTTGAGAGAATACGGATACTATCTGACGCTAAGAGAAGTCTAGAGCGAAGGGAGAGGTGGGTCAGAGAAAATCAACAGTTTCTCTCTGACCCATCTCGACTCTTCAAAGACTCTCCAGTTACTGTCGAACACCCACCCAAACCAGAGGAGGTCGAAGTATTTTGGAGACAAGTCCACGAAGTTCAGCATAGACTGGACGAAGACTCAGAAAATATAAAGAGCTTCAAGGAGTTATGTGTTGCCCTCATAACACCTGATAAAGAATACCCACCCATCACTACCGAGGAGGTGAAAAAAGTATTAAGAGGGATGAAGAACTATTCCGCACCGGGACCAGATTGTATCCAAACCTTCTGGTGGAAGAAATTTTCTTCAATCCATCAGCATTTGACCTGTATTTTCACCTCATATTTAAAGTCGGAAGAGCCGATTCCAGAGTGGTTGGTGGAAGGGCGCACAATACTTCTGCCGAAAATAGGCAACTTAGCTGACCCGAAGAATTACAGGCCAATAACTTGTCTGAACACGCTTTATAAGATATTCACAGCTATCCTAAATGATAGGATTGTTCGGGCAATTGAACCTGTGTGGCAAGAAATGTATGAACAACGAGGCTCAAAGAAAGGCGTAACCGGATGTCGGGAGAACCTGCTCATCGATAGATGTGTCTGCAAAGATGTAGCATTCTACCAGCGTGACCTATCGATGGCCTGGATTGATTATCGGAAAGATTTCAATTCGACGTCCCATAGACTTATGATCTGTCTTTTGGAAATCTTAAAGGTTCATCCGCAAATAGTTGGGTGCATAGAGAGATTGATGCCGCTTTGGAAAATCAAATTTACTATCTCATCTGGAAAAAATCGCGTGACAACTAACAAGGTCACCTTTCAGAGAGGTGTCTTTCAGGGCGATACCATGAGCCCACTCCTCTTTTGCCTTACATTATTGCCACTATCTCTAGCACTTCGCCATTCCGACGGGTACTTGTGCGGCAAACCTGCAGATCGAAAGTACAAGGTCACTCATGTATTTTACATGGACGATCTTAAGATCTATGTTAAAAACAGAGAGCAACTGCATCTAGCTCTGGGGATTGTCGAACGGTATACTAAGGAAATTGGAATGGAATTTGGCTTAGACAAATGCGCCAAGGTTTATTTGAAGCGAGGAAAACTTAATGGAATTCCTGAAGATCCTGAGCTCGTTGATAGAAGCGCCATACAACACCTTTGCGCTGGAGTGACTTATGCATACCTGGGCGTGCCACAGAGCCGCATTCAGGATGTGACATCTATAAAGGATACTCTCCGAAGCATATACGAACGTCTCATCCGACAGATTTGGTCTTCCGAACTGTCGGCGAGGAACAAAGTATCTGCAACGAACATGCTTGCCGTCCCGGTACTACTCTATTCATT
>NC_046658.1:15041035-15042196 GCF_010883055.1 Belonocnema kinseyi
AGTCTTGAATGTCTTCACAACAGGATTATTCTGGGTACAGCACATAGAGTTGCAAATGGATGAGACCCTCTTCTTAAAATGGTCAGGAATCACGAAGAAGTGAGCAAAGGAGCTTTTCTGTACAAAGCAGCGGAGGAAGCTGCTGAAGCACTCGGACTTGACTTCAGTATTAGGGGTGAGCAAAATGCATTAAATCTTATCTATCTCGAGTGCTCACTCCTGAAAGCCCGGATTAAGAAAGCACAAGAGAAAAACTTTCGTGAACTCCTCGATAAGAGGATGCACGGTATCTTCCACAGAAATGTGAAGGATCAGTCAATGTCTTGTAAGCTAACGTTCGCTTTCCTTAAATCGCCCGAATTGAAGTCTGGTACGGAGGGTTTCATTTTTGCATGCCAAGACGGTGTCATTGCCACCTTAACATACCGTCGCCACATTTTGAGCCAAGACATTCCCGATGATAGCTGCAGGTCGCGCCATGCACACCCCGAGCATTTAGCTCATATACTATCTAGTTGTCCAACTAACGCGGGAACGACCTACATTCAAAGGCACAATGCGGCACTAAGAGTGTTTTATTACCATCTCTGTCACTCCTACGGCATTAACCTTAATATCACTCCTCTAAATGCTCCTAGGGAAATTGAGTCAATTGTCGAGAATGGGAAGTGCCGTATATACTGGAACTTTATATTCTCGACAATTGCTTCTGTTGCTTACTCGAGGCCTGACATGGTTCTTCTTGACTTCGAGAAGCGAACCATGTTTGTTATCGAATTTTCGGCAGCAGCTGACAAAAACATCATAACCAAGGAGAATGAAAAGAAAGAGAGATATTGAGACCTCATGAGGGAGTTGCAACGGTTGTATCCGGAATATTCTGTTAAATTGATCGTCCTTATAATCGGCGCTCTTGGAGGTGCCAAGCTTTCACTTGCTTATGGCCTAAAAAGCATTCCTGCGTGTCAACAATATGCTAGAACACTTGCGGGAAAAATGCAGAAGGCGGTTGTCCTTGGGTCGCTCCGTGTTCTTAGGATGCTCGAGGCTTTTGCTGAATCATCATATTGGTTCCTTTAGAGACTGTAACCACCTATCTCACGGTCGTGAGACGTGGTTGTGGCTGAAATTTTACCGCGATTTCGCTGGAAGCGGGTGCAA
>NC_046658.1:15042296-15043984 GCF_010883055.1 Belonocnema kinseyi
TTCTTTGATGCTATTATTATTCAATTATTCTATGATGACTTTGAAACCGTTAATCCGCCTGGAAGCAAAACAATAGTTGATAAAATAGGAGCAATTTATTTCGTAATAAAAAATCTACCGTCTCATTTGAATTCAAAGTTGCAAAATATTAATTTAGTAGCATTGTTTTACGTTCAATACCTAAAGGTCTTCGGTTTTAATAAAATTTTACAGCCGCTAATAGAAGATGGGAAAATTCTTGAAACAGAGGGAATAAAAGTATTTGATCGCACTTTAAAAGGAATAATTGCTGTTCTAAGTTTTGATAATTTAGGTGGACATGTTTTAATGGGATTGTCAGAGTCATTTTCTGCAGAACACTATTGTCGGATCTACACGGCTATAAAACAGAAAGCACAGACTATGCTCGTTGAGGATACAAATCTTCTTCGTGATAGTAGTTCTTATCAGAAACATTGTGCGGATCTTCAAAAGGGAAAGAATGTTCTTGGTATAAAACGCAAATCAAAGCTGGATGAACTAAAATACTTCGACTTGTTTGAAAGCATGAGTGCAGATGTAATGCATGATGTTCTGGAGGGTGTGGGACCATTGCAAATAAAATTATTTCTTAGTTGTATTATTATTATTGACTTGAAATTGATAACCCTAGAACAACTGAAAAACCAAATCGCATCATTCTCTTGCGATTGCATAGATAAAAGCGATAAGCCAAGTCCGGTTTCACTAGAAAAAGCTGCTTGCTTAATTGGGGAACGTGCTGCACAGAATTGGTGCCTTTTACGCTTTTTACCTCTTATTATAGGTGAAATTTTACATCCATCACATCCCTCTTACGATATAGTAATTAAAAAGTGGAGAGTTCTAGAGTTACTTTTCTATATTATGGACAGTATTTTTTCACCTATAGTTTCCGAGGGAATGATCACACAGCTTAAACTTTTAATATAAGAACATCACTCAGCTTTTTAATTAGAATTCAAAAGAACTTTAATCCCATAGCATCATTTCATGATCCATTACCCTACGATAATTAAAAAAATGGGTCCATTGGTCTTTCTATGGGCAATGCCATTTGAAGCTAATCATAATTATTTTAAAAATTTAGTCAATAGTTATCATAACTTTATAAATATTTGCAAAACTTTAACTGAACATCAAAGATTTATGTACTACCACTGTAAGTTAAAGTATAAAAGTTTAGAGGATCAACTTGAAGTAATCTCTGATAAATTTATGAACTACTGTGATTTAATCAAAGACTGCAATTTTGAAGAGTCAACTAACATTAAATTAAGTCCTAAAGCTCAAATAATTGTGACGAATCGAATACATTATAGAAATTTATATAGGGTAGGGGTTTTAATTGTATACGGGATAGATGATGTATCCGAGATGCCAATTTTCATGAAAATTGATCAGATATTTGTTCACAACTCAAATCCTTATGCAATTTGTAAAAAATGGAAAAGTCGATACTATGGCGAAACTTATCATTCCTATTCTGTGGAGATCGATAAAGATTATAAAGGCATTTTCTTTTTAGTTAATTTACAGAACTTGAGTCATGTACCTGCTTACGAGTTGCATTATACGAGGGTAGTTCAATAAGTCCTTAGAATGAAGTATAAAAACAATTTTTTTTGGGTAAATTTTTTTTTATTTTTCAACATAATCTCCTTGGAGCT
>NC_046658.1:15044084-15058299 GCF_010883055.1 Belonocnema kinseyi
ATATCTAGTCGGGAGTGGTGCTGACTGAAAACAGATGATTTGGAGCGATTCGCGCGCCATCTTTTGGTCATTCTAAGGACTTATTGAACTACCCTCGTAGTTATGGGAACATTGTTGATAGTTTTATTGTACCAAAGTATCAGATACTCATTACATAAGAAGAAATTAGAATATATGTGTGAAGGAAAAGTTTAACGCTTATATTTTATGGAAGTTACAGGGTATATGCCCTATGTATTGCAGCTATATAATATATTTAACAGTAAAATTAATTTTTTACAAGAAAAGTGTATAAAAATATATTTGTATTGTATTTTGAAGTAGCAAACACCCAATCCATTTTAAATTGTACAGGGTGACTAATTTCAAGTCGCAAAATGTAATGCCGATAAAAAAAGTAGTTTTTCAAGAACTTAGACGAACTTTTTTTTCCCTATTTCAGAGTGACAGATATAAAGAAATTTACTTGAAGTAAGTCAGCCTGCCCGATGCGAAATACAAATTCGGCCTTTTATATTCAACTTTAAAGACTGCGTTTGTTATATAAGACAGATTACTAATTCTTAAAATATATTCTTTGCTTTGTAAATTAGAAAATGTATTTATTTACTAACGTACGACAAAAAATATACTTCAGTACTTTAAATAGGTTTACAGAAAACAATAATTAATATTTTCACCATACAATCTATTCAGAGTACTGAAGCCTATTTCTAAATAGTGAATACTCCTTTTAGCGTTCCTTTTAAGCAATATTTACTCCTTAAAGTCAACTCCTAATGGTGTCGTGGGGCAACTGTAGGGTCAGAACGGAGTTCATTGAAATAACTCCGGACAGTGCAGTCAGGGAATTCTTTTCCAAGAGTTACATTTTAAATCTTCTGCTTTTACTCCGCTTGACGTTCCCTCAAAACGGTGGGACTTTTATAGGTTATGTCTCAGAGTTTAATTTAACTCCACTTTTTTAACAGTGTATGTAGAAACTTTAAGTAGTTAGCGAAATATGATATTATTAATAGGATGTTATGTTTTTGCAAAATCATAGATTCTTTTAGTGCTGGCCCATATGTTTTCCACATTATTTTTCGGTTAGTATATGAATAGGTTTTTGTTAGGTCCAAAATTGATACGTAAGGGTTTTTAATGGATCTCTTACCCGAGACACATTATTTTTCAGTGAGTATATGTATAAGTTCTTATTAGGTACATTATATTAGTAATGACATGTACCTTTATGCCAATCACTCATCGTAGGTAAAGCGTAGTTTATCGGGTCCTAACTATTAAAATTAAATTTTTCTGTAACTATGGCTTATACATAATAAATTAAGAGTTTATACATGTTTCTTTAATTACTTGAAAACTCTATGCAAAGTGTTGATTTTATTTATGTGAAGATTTTTTGCAGAGATAAAAAATCAATATTGTGTAAATTAATGTCTCAGATATATTTTCCGTTGTAAATTAGCTTTCTTAAACGATACATCACTTTCATTTTGTTCTGTAAAACATTATTACATATTTTCTAAACTAAAAAGGTTTTTTTCATGTTTAAGGGTGCTTATTGGGTCTTTTATATATAAATATATGAACCGACACAATAAAAACCTTTATGTCATTCACTCATCGTAGGTAAAGCGTAGTTTATCGGGTCCTAAGTATTTAAATTAAATTTTTCTGTAACTGTGACTTATACCGAATAAATAAGACTTTATAAATTATTCTGTAATTACTTGAAAACTGTGTGCAAAGCGGTAATTTTGATAAGTAGGGATTTTTTGCAGATATGAAAAATTAATATTGTGTAAGTTAATATCTCAGAAATATTTTCAGTTGTAAATTAGCTTTCTTGAACGTTACATCCCTTTTATTTTGTGATGTAAAACATTTTTTCATATTTTTCAAACTGAAAATGTTTTTTCATATATAAAAATGCTTATTGTGTCTTTTGTATATAAATATATCGACCGACTCAATAAGTACCTTTATGTCCATCATTCATCTTAGGTAAAGCGTAGATTATTGGGTCCTAAGTAATAAAATTGAATTTTTCTTCAATTGTGGCTTTTACCTAATTAATTAGACTTTATAAATGTTTCTGTAATTATTTGAAAAGCCTATGCAATTTTTTTAACTGAAAAGGTTTTTTCATATATAAGAATGCTTATTGTGTCTTTTGTATATAAATATATCGGCCGATCCCATAAGTACCTTTATGTACATCACTTATCGTAGGTAAAGCGTAGTTTATCGGGTCCTAAGATTTTAAATTAAATTTTTCTGTAACTGTGGCTTATACCTAACAAATAAGACTTTATCAATTATTCTGTAATTACTTTAAAACTCTAGGCAAGTTTTAATTTTAATTTGTAAAGATTTTTTGCAAATATGAAAAATCCAAATTGTGTAAGTTAATATGTCAAATATATTTTCCACTGTAAATTAGCTTTCTTGAACGTTACATCACTTTTATTTTGTGATGTGAAACGTTTTTACATAATTTTCAAACTGAAAATGTTTCTTCATATACATATAATAATGCTTATTGTGTCTTTTGTATATAAATATATCGCCCGACCCCATAAGTACCTTTATGTCCATCGCACACGGTAGGTAAAGCGTAGTTTATCAGGTCCTGAGTGTTAAGATTAAATTTTTCTTTAATTGTGGCTTATAAATAATAAATTAAAGTTTATAAATGTTTCTGTAATTACTTGAAAAGTCTATGCAATTTTTTAAACTAAAAAGGTTTCTTCATATATAAAGGTGCTTATTGTGTATTTCACATATATAAACGTATCGACCGATCCAACAAAAACCCTTTATGTACATCACTCATCGTGGGCAAAGCATAGTTTATTGAGTTCTAAGTATTTAAATTGCATTATTCATTCACTGTTGCTTATACATACCAAATTAGAGTTCACAGATATTCCTTTCATTAGTTAGTAAGTTTAGCATTTAAAGATTTTTTGCATATATAAAAAATCAATATTTTATACATTAATACCTGAGATATATTTTCTGTTGTAAATTAGCCTTCTTGCCCACGTGGAAAGATTTCCCGGAAAGTGCTCCACGGAAATTCTATGGAAATTCCAGCTGAAAATTCTACGGAAATTCCATTGAATTTCCGTAGAAATTCTACTAACTTTCCGTCTGCAATTCACAACCTATAATGGACTTTGGAAGTTTCTATAAAATTTTGCTATCAGTAATGCTACCCCAGGTCGACTCCGGTAGGTCACGACCGTCGTCCCAACAAATTTAGTTTGCACCAGGTGCAAAAAATATTTCTTCCTCGAGAAAGTTTAGTTCTAAATGAACCTTAGAGGCAACCAACCAGTTGTTTTCACGACTCGTCATTATACAATAACCTTCAAGTGCACCAGGTGTAAAAAAAATAATCCTCCCTCGAGGAAGTTGAATTCTAAGTAAACCATGGAGGCAAGAAACCAAATTTTTTCATGATGCATCACTTTAAAATAACCTCGACGTACACCAGGTGTAAAAAATACATCTCCCTCGGGGAAGTTGAGTTCTAAATGAAGCTTAGAGGCAACCAACCAATTGTATAATGACGAGTCGTGAAAAAGTTTTGTTGGTTGCCTCCAAGATTCCTTTAAAACTCGACTTTCTCGAGGGAGATGTATTTTCTACACCTGGTGCACTTGGGAGGTTATTGTATAGTGACAGATCATGAAAAAATTTGGTTGGTTGCCTCCAAGGTACATTTAGTATTCCACTTTCTCGAGGGAGATGTATTTTTTATACCTGGTGCACTTGAAAGCTATTTCCCGATGACGAGTCAAGACAAAAATTGATTGTTTGCCTCCAGGGTTCATTTACAACTCAACTTTCTCGAGGGTGATGTATTTTGTACACCTGGTGCACTTGGAGGTTATTGTACATTGACGAATCATGAAAAAAATTGGTTGCCTTCAAGGTGCATTCAGAACTCAACTTCCCCGAGGGAGATGTATTTTTTACACCTCGTGCACTTGGAGGTTATTGGATAGTGACAGATCATGAAAGAATTTATCTGGCTGCCTCCAAGGTTCATTCAGAATTCAACTTCCTCGGGGGAGACGTATTTTTTACACCTGGTGCACTTGGAGGTTATTGTCTAATGACGAGTCATGAAAAAAATTGGTTGGTTGCCTTTAAGGTTCATTTAGAACTCAACTTCCGCGAGGAAGAAATATTTTTTGCACCTGGTGCAAACTAAATTTGTTGGGACGACGGTCGTGACCTACTGGTGTCGACCTGGGGTAGCATTACCGATAGCAAAATTTTATAGGAACTTCCAGAGTCCATTACAGGCTGTGAATTGCATATGGAAAGTTAGTAGAATTTCTACGGAATTTTAACGAAATTTCCGTAGAATTTCCATGGAGCACTTTCCGATGAATCTTTACACGTGGTTGTACGTTACATCACTTTTATATTGTTATGTAAAGCGTTATTACATATTTTTTAAACTGAATGTTTTTTTGTTTTTCATATAAAGTTGCTTATGAGGTCTTTCATATGCATATATTGGCTGATCCAATAAACACCTTTATGTCCATCAAACATTAGAGGTGAAACGTAGTTTATTGTGTCCAAAGTATTTAAATTAAATCTTTCTTTTACTGTGACTTGTATATGAAAAAATAAAGTTTATAGTTATTTCTGTGATCACTTGATAAGTCTATGTAAAGCGTTGATTTCAGCATTATAATATTTTCTGCAGATATAAAAAATCATTATTGTATACAATAATACCAGAGATATATTTTCCGTAGTAAATTAGCTTTCTTCTACCTCACATCACTTTTGTTTTGGTATTTCAAGCATTTTTACATACTTTTCAAACCAAAAATGTCCGACGACTCACCCTTGCTAGTAGTTACTTTTGGTGATTAATTACTTCAATAAAAGGCAAACCATCTGATGACTGCATTTGAAATTTCAAAATGTTTTATTTCAAGTAATAAGCGTTGATAGACCACCATATAAAATGCTTTGGTTATACCAAATAGTGACTTTGAGTGCCGAAATAGCGTTGAATCCTACACGAACGCCGGACTGTGGGGGATCGAAAAGGTTTTTGGAATTTATGTAATCCACTAACTCGTTATGGCAGGTTCTAGTGATTTAATTATTGCATTTAGAATGGAGATAGGGCGAAAATCTTTGGAAAAGGTAGAGTTGGAAATTTTCAGAATTCGTAGAATAACAGTCATCTTCCATGGATCAGGGTATATTACAACCTGAAGGAAGAAATTGTAAATTTGCAGGAGAAGAGGAAAAATAATCAAAAGTGCTAAATGGATCATTTTAATGGAAACTCCATTAATCCCTATTACATTAGAATTGATTTCATTCAGCTTTTTCAAGAAACATTCAGGATAGATTTCCGAAAAGAAAAAGTTAGCATAATGAAAAGTAGGCGGGGGAGTACTTCCCAGGGTAGTTGAAACTGCCCCAGAAAACGGCATCGTTATGAAGGTGCTTAAAAGAATGTTAGGACAAAGAGACGAGCCCGGAGAAGCACGCTTGGGAAGGATCAACCCCAGTCACCTTAAAAGGAGCCATAGATGCTCATTTATGTACCTGTTTTTAATTGACAAGGGGAAGTTCTGAGGGTCGACATTCAAATCGCAGCTACCTTCACCTGGTGGTAGCGTGTCTAAATGCGAGTCCGCTGCTGTGGGGTGTGAATCTTTTGGTATCGAATTTTTTTTTTGAAACATAATTTTAAAAATTCGCATTATTATTATTAATTTTAATTATTTTCTATTTTATTATTAATCATAATTAATTATAATTTTTTAGAATTTTATAAATAAATATAATAATAATTTTCAATAATATTTCATAGAGAAAGTTGAAAGTTAATCAAAGGCACATGTCAATTACTGATATTATATATTTTTATACAATATACGAAATACATACTCCTTTTTACCTTTAATTATTAACTACATATTTTAGGGTGATAATTGTCATACAAACATTTAAAACACAATCTTTTTTCGCGGCGGGCGCATTTTATAAAAGCAACTTTATTACAGTCGCAGTTTTCACGCGTCAAACTAAGTGAAAAACAAAAGTTGATTGACGTTCAAAAAATCATTTTTTTAGACAATAATATCGAAACGTACCACACGTATTCAAGCATATGTTCATAAACAAAAGATCGGGTGCGATTTTCAACTTTTTATTGAGATTTTTCATCAGGCAATAAAAAAAATACCTCACAAGTTTGGCACAAAGGGGTGCATTTCGGTGGTATTGTTTTACCAGTACAAAATACCTAACCTGAATCATTACTGAAAACATATTCATAAATTGAAGAGTCTGCTTGTCTATCCCACGAGTCAACTAGCAACAAGAATTTATTTTCACTAACATAGGGTTTGAAAACGTTTTGCAAATACTCAAGAAAAAGTTTTTTGTTAATTTCCCAGATTTTGAGCAAGTCACGTAAACGTTTTCATATTCCTCTGTTAAGGGCATGTGATAATTTGTTGTGTGGGCAATCGGGTACAGTTCTCCGGCTTTTTTTTACAACAATGAAAATGTTTTAAAACTGAATTCGGAAATGCCATAAAATATCATAATGGACATCCCCGTCCTGCCGATGAAAAAGCACTCAAAAAGCACCGGTTTCAAAAAGCACCAAATTTCTGAGAAATTTTGTATGTGGTAGTCGGTAAACGAGGTTCCTCCGCATTTATTTCTCGAAGAGCAAATAGATGGCGTGCCTACGAGACGCGTAGTAGCGTCTGACAGTCGCCCTTGTTATATCGTGCTCCGTGCAACGTGCTACAAGAAACCAGAAAAACAACATTCAAAGTGCACACAGGAATTGTCAAATGTGCAAAAATCTTCAACAAGAAAATGGAGGATGCACCTCAAGGTTGGTAATATGTATTAACAATTTACTTTGTGTAACAATTGTTTATAAGTTTTACATTAACAATTTTTAGAAAATCGTCCGAAAAGTTATGTTTCCGCGAGACTCCGCGTTGTTCTCAGATTCATAATTCAAGTAAAGGTCTTATCATCTGGAAAATCAAAATTTCAGGTGCGACTTTCTGCGATTCTCGATGCAATCGATTTATTTGTGTATGGGCGTGCCACCCGCCCACGACGCTAAAGAACGGGACGGACTAACTGGCCAAGTAAGATGAGAGCGTGGGACTACTGTCCCTTGCCGTCATTGTGTTTCTGAAAAATCTGACTTCAAATTAGAAATAAGCGACCCCAAAAAGATATGTATACTAAGTTCCATGCAAATCTAATCACAATTTTCAAAAAGTCTCCGCCATTTTATGGCCGTCGTTTTGTTTTTGTAAAATCTGAGCTAAAATTTGGAATCAGCGACCCTGAAAACCCCAAGTGGGAAATGTCATCGGCGAAAATTGAGTCTTCAGGTTTTGACCAACTTTTTGGGCGTTTTAGACTATTGTACGCCAGTGCCGTTTCAGTGGCTGTTTGTGCTGATTTTCAGCACCTAAACGGCACTGAGAAGTAATGGGACAATCATATAAAGGTCCTTTCGTATTCGTCACGTACCTGGCGGGCAGAGCTATTTACAGTACCTTTTGTTTACACTCTTCTTTAATTTATGCATTTTCTCATTATACATATTTGTAATTATAACTTGTATAATAATATACTACTTTGAAGTTGAATTAAAAAATGTTTCCTGTTTTGGCGTATCTCATTCCACTTACGAGATACGTTATATTCTTTCCAATTTTAAACATCTAAAAGAAAATCCCTTATAGCTGGCATAGGCACAACGATACTAACACACCGTTTCAAAGACGTCACAGACTAGATTTATTGGGTGAAAATATCCTTTTAAAAATTTAAATAGACACTTAAAGGGGAACTTTTGTATAGAAAATTAGCGGTATATTTAGTACTGAAGAAACAGTACTGAGTCGGCACTGATTGTTGCTATTCAGTTCCATCTTCTCTCTCCCCATACCATTTCTAAATACTTTGGTAGTTCTTCCTTTTTTAGCATCTTATACCATTTATTGTATTTTGATTCCTAAATCATCCCCCATCTTTCTATTGATTGTCTTTCCCTCTCAATTTTTTCCCAATTGTTCATAGTTCACTCCAGTCCCTCCCTCTCCTCTCTTCTACCTCCATTAAACAATTTATCACTCTCTCACTCCCCTCCCTTTCCCACCCTTAGCTTTGTCTCGAATTTTCATGCCTTCTTTCTCACTCCAATACTTAATTTATCCCTTTACGCTTCTTCTCTCACAATATGTCCTGGTGTTCTCCGGTCTACTCCTAGTGTCCACCTTATATACCTTTCTTGTAAACTCTCAATATTTTCCCTATCTTTACATCCCCATATCTCTGCTCCATAACCTAATACCGGCTATACTAGTGTATCAAATAACTACATTCTTGTTCTACAATATTTTTTTCAACCTCTTTCCTATTCTCCATATCTATGTCATTACCTCTGCTGCTTTTTTATCCTTTTCTATATGAGTTATATGATCTCCATTCGTTTGCAAGATATATCTTGAATATTTAAAGTCTTTTACTTCTTCTAACATTATTCCCTTCCATCTCCCTGTCCATTCTTTGGGTCTTCCCCCTTCTTTCTAAACCTCATTATCTTTGTCTTTTCTACATTTAAACTCAGCTGTTTCCCATCTAAGTATTTCTCTAATCCTGTAGTTGAGACCGCCATGCCCTCTTTATCCTCTGCCATCAACAAAATTTCCGATACTCTCTTTAATAATCCCTCTCTTATCCCCTTTTCACCATAACTTTTTCTATTTCTTCGCGGTCTAATGAGTCAAATGCCAACTTTAAGTCCACAAACATCGCTATTATTGACCGATTTTCCTTTTAAATCCTCTTATTTACTAGATAGTTCAGAACATATATGTTGTCTATCACCCCCATTCCTTTTATAAAGCCTGTCTGATTAGGTGGCTCTATCTTTTTTTCTCAACTTCTTTCTTCAATCTCTCCGACAAAACAGTTACATATACTTTATACAGTGTTGGGATCAGCGTCACACGCCTGTAATCTTTAACCTCTCCTCCTTTACTTCTCTTCTTCTTTCTCCTATATTCTTCCCCATTACTTTTTTCTTCTCTCCATTTTCTTAATTCCTTTCTGAACTTCTTTTCCTCTTTACAATCCTCAGCTCATCCACTTCTATTTCCCCCTTTACAAACTTAATTTTTGTTTGTATACTCTAATCCTTTCCTTGGCCAATCCCCCTTTCCTACACTGTTTACCTTTGTTCCATTTTCAATCATATTGCTATTACTTTCGTCTCCCCTAATGTCATTATTAACCCTTAACCCTCCACCGCAATGCGTATCATATATGATACATATCGTTTTACACCGAAAAAAATATTCTTGTCTTTTTTTTCAACATCACTCATGGTTTTTTCAGGCAAAACTATCTGAAGGTTTATTTTGAGATGTGACCGCTAAGCGGTAAGAGACAGTGATCCGAATCAATGAGATTCACGACGGTAAAACGGCGACTTCCTATACACGGATAGCTACCTGATGATTATAATTGTATAAGTCCGCATTGGCAGTTAGAACGCAGGGATTGTTATGTAAAATATTAGAAATAATATTTCCTAAAACAGGGCGCGTTTTGAAATCGTGACGTGAATCGGACGTAAAAAGGATTGTGGCTCTTTACTCAACAGAGTGCAACAAACCAAGTTTACTGCGGTTGAATGAGTTACTTTATCGTTTGCTAAGCAAAAGGAATCTCATTCCAAGAGTTAGTTTTTGAGTTTGCAAGGGGCAGACTTTCGAACGGATTAATGAGGAGTTATTAATCCTCCTTTTATTGCTGGTTAAAGGTGGCCTAATGGAATATTCTCCTAGCAAGAATAAAACCTACACGTTGAAAAAAGAAAACCATTAATGATTGATCTCTAGGAATCTTAAAAAGCAGAGGAACTCGAATCAAGAAGATTGCATTCGGGTTTCGAGGAGAATTTCCGACTGAAATAATGGAGTAGTAAAAGTTCTCCTTATTTCTGGCCAAAGGGGGTCACAGGAGAATTGTTTATTTCGTAAACACAAATGAAAGTGCGAATAATAGAAGTGTAGGTGCTCGACCGGTGACATATCGTGTGCGTGTGCGAGCCTCTCTGAACAAAAATGTCAAATTGTTTAGACAACGAAAAGGTGAATATTACATTTCGGCCAAAATAGAGGAAATGCCTTGAAGACTCAATGATTCTTCTGCAAAATTCATTTCCTTTTTATTTGGTAGTTTTGAGAATAGAGAATTCGACGACTACTGGTGAGTAACTGTATTTCATTCCAATTTTTTTGTATCCTCTCTTGTGTAAAAGTTCAACAATATTTTCCATGCAAATATATGTTGAAACAATTTTGTTTCGTTCTTTATCATATTTAAGAAAGGAATGTTGTCTTACCTGTATCCATTAAGTTAGAGCATTTTCTGTACTGGGGTATGACAATTAGGAGTTGAGAGAATAAAGATATGAATAATCTTTTGTGCAATAAACGAATTTTGTTCATTTGAGAACATCACACGAACGGCGCTTAATATGAATAAATTAAAAGTTCAGAAACATAAATTTAAAATAAAACTTCCACTGGCCTGAAATAAAGGTTATACCCCCTCGGATGA
The DNA here is from genome assembly GCF_010883055.1 of Belonocnema kinseyi. Classification (NCBI taxonomy): domain Eukaryota; kingdom Metazoa; phylum Arthropoda; class Insecta; order Hymenoptera; family Cynipidae; genus Belonocnema; species Belonocnema kinseyi. Next base: position 15,054,753 of record NC_046658.1, read on the forward strand.
AGGGAATTAAATACGCGATCTCCACATAAATAAACATCTACTAAAGGGGCGGCGGTTTGCAGCCTCCACAATATTAACCATACAATAAAGGTTGGTCTTTAACAAACCCCTTTCGGGGTCTAGACAATTTTCAAAGTGCATTTTTAAAACCTCAAAACCAAATGATCGATATATTGAAAATTCGAGTTTCGGTACTTGTAGAAAATGTTTGAATCCTGGGATTCAAACACCATGTTTAAGCGCGCTCTACAGATATCGAAACTCGAAGACAAAATGTTTCAACCCTAGGGATGCAAACAGTGTTTCACCCTGCTATGGAGGAACCGAAACTCGAAGTTTCCATAGAGGCGCTACGAAAAATTATTTTATTTAGTATATAAACTTAAGGTACAATAAATGTCTATCAAAGTATTATAAAATGCACCATTCCATTTAATTTTTTCATTTACTATATACGTTATTAAATTTTTTTAATCAATCAGTTATAATTGAAGCAAGAAGAGTTTTAGGCGCGTGCGCGCTTTCTTGTTACAAAAACAGATTTTTATATTGCATTAACGTTTTATAAATGTGGATATAATTTTAAATCTTAGAGAATTCAGGGATCACATTTCAATTTAAACAGGACAGTTAGGCAACCGTCAAACAGCGCCGCAGTCTCACATTTTGCCCGCTGCGCTAAATTGAGTATTTTAGGATGGCGTCACGATCATGATAAGATGAGGAAATGTATGAAGTTTAGCTGAGCATATATGGTACATATTTACATATGAATGCATAAGACTTTTTGGAAAAAAATATTCTGAACGTAAATGCACGTTATACACGTATATAAACAGTAATATCTTTCAAGTACAGAATGTACTTTTTTCGCTACTTTTATTCACTGTTTTTCGAATGATAATGAGGCAAAAAGCTTTTTAAAACATACCATCGTTCCATCGCTTTTGAAGAAACCAAGTATGGTAACAGTCCGATTTCTGAAATTTACGTTTGTGTGAAGTTTATGTGAAGAAAGTAATACTAATAACGGATTACAAGAAAAAAAGGTAATTTAAAGTATTTACATGTTTAAGTCGTACAATGCGTGAAGCTTTTGCAATACTTCACTTATTTATAAAAATTTTGTTAAGAACTGAAGGTTGTTGGCACGGAAATAGATAGCCAAACCTTTTTGTAAAACGGGTTCAATAAATAATACAAAACATATGCCGAATAATGAAATACACGTTGCATTCAAAGTTTAGGGTCGAAATATCCTTTCTGCAGCATATACCGAGAATATGTTACTAAAGACTTCAATGGTATACCAAAAGGAGATAAATTTTCAAGCAAGAAGAGCAAGGTTCTACAAAAAAAGACGAATTGCTAATTAAATTAAAAGACGAATTTTCAACTCAAATGATTTTTTTTTTACAAGAAAATGCGAATTTTTGACAAAATACCCTTTTTTTAAAACAAACTTTCATAGTTCAACATATAGTTAAAAAATTTATTTTCAAACAAACAAAACAATGATTTTTTTAAATTTTCAATAAATAAGTACAATAATAGATTGAATGCTTTCACGATGATCTATTTTGATAAGAAGAGATTTTTCGGGTTCCAATCGTGTACAAAACTACAAATTTTTCCGAAGTTTCGTGAACATTGCAGTTCACTTCTTCAGGGCTAGCCTGAAACTAGCCCTGAAGAAGTAAATTACAATGTTCTCAAAACGTCGGTAAAATTTGTAGTTTCCTACACGATTGGAACCCAAAATATTTCTTTTTATCAAAATTAGTATAAGTTTCACCCAAGTAGTTGAATTTTAAAACAGAAAAGATGGTTTCTCAAACAAAAATGACGTATTCTAAATAATTTGAAACGCTTCAAATTCTCAAGATAAAAAGTAAAAATGTTAAATTTTCAAGAAAATAGATGAATTATTAATCAAATAGTTCAATTTTTAACCAATCAGATGTATTTTTAACCAAAAATATCAAGTTTCTATCAATAAGCTATACATTTCTCATCAAATGATGATAATTTCCTGAAATGTTAATGTTAATAAGTTGGACAAAATTATTAGCAAAATTAGCGTGTTTCAAATTGTCAGGAACTTTTACCCAACATTTTATGTAAAAATTTACTGTAATTATTATATAAAAAAATTATGTTCCGAAAAACTACTAACCTCACTCAGAAGCAGAAAAGTACCATTGAACTGCTAGAACTTCACTTTCACCAAAAAATCAGCTTCATAAAATTTATAACCTACCGAACATGTAAATGCTTTTAACTTGTTTTGCAGCGTGGAAACAGTGAGATTGAGTAAAATATGACAATATATCTACTCTGTCGTGATATTTAAGAAAGCAGTATCTACAAAAAATCGAAAATGATTTTTTTATATCATTGGAATCGTACAAAAAAGATACATCTGTTTATGAAAATGGTTTTTAAAAATTGTTAATAAAATTAAAGGTAATTTTTTAATAAATATTGCAAAAAAGCCGCATCTTTTAATTCTGGTGAGTCGTGTTGGGTAAGAAAACAGTATCCACAGAAAATTCTCCGTAACTGCAAGAATTGTTACACGGAGGCTCGAATACGGCACCCAAAATTACGAGAAAGCAGTATTTTTCAGACACTGCGTTTTTGCCTAAAACCGACCGGGTCTCAGAGGACGTGATGTTATTCAAGAAAACAGTCCAAAGATGCTTTCTTGAAATTATGGGATCTCAGCAAACGCAGTATCTACAAAATAAAATTATTACAAATTGCAAAATGAACACAAATAGTTATAAAAATTGTGAAAAGGAAGCAATATATTTACTTCGCCTAGTTGTTGATTGCTAAAAAAAGGTACAAAAAACAATTTTTCTTTAATTTGAAAATAATTCTTTACAGAGAAATTTTCGACTTTTTGAAATAATTTGTATTTGTTTATATTTCCAAAGATGTTAATACTTCTACTTATTATTTATATAACATTATTGAAATGTACACCAATAATGATTTTAACAGTGTTCTTCGATTATCTCGGTTTGCTGTTTTTGTAGATACTGTTTCCTTAAATATCACGACAGTACTGTAGCCGCCGAGGGCACTGAACTGATATTTTCACTGAAATCTCTATCTCTAATAGCATACGGATCAGTTTTAGTTTTTTACAATTTATTGATATATTGGGTCTTGACTTCTCCCGAAAATGTTGACAAACATTCACACTGGGCAAGATTACGATATCTGTGGCGACAAAGTTTTAATGTGAATTCCTATATGATTTCTAGCGACAAACATTAATCTGAAAGTTTTAAATCTATATCTCGAATAGTTTTCGATTCGCCGATTTTTTAAACTTTTCATTTAATGTACATAATTCCTTCAGTTCATCCAGATAGGCGATTTATGTACAAGAAAAAGGAGTTTTAATGTGGATTCCTATGAGCGAAAAGGGGCAGGGGTGTGATCCTACATTATTTCTATGACCAGTCACAGGGGTGCCTTCCCGCCCACCACGAGGCGTTGAAAAGAGCAGGAGTGTGATCTTACATTATTTCTA
>NC_046658.1:15058399-15060823 GCF_010883055.1 Belonocnema kinseyi
TGTACCTTTTGTTGTTTTTCCACAAATTTTTCATGTTTATTTTTAATACCATTTTTATGATCAAAACAAAAACTACGTGTCATGTCAAAAAGTAATTCATAAAAATTTTTTAGCTCTTTTTCGGGTAAATAATTTTTGTTAAATCATTTTTTTTTCGTAACTTGTATCATTTTTTCACAAATTTTTTTAAAAATATTTTCAATGTTATTTTTCGCGAATAAAACACAACGTACGCCTCCTATCAAGAAGTGATTATTAACGAATTTGTAGATCTTTTTTGAGATCACAATTTTTGTTGATTCATCTTCTTTTGTATCCTGCATAGTTTGACCACAAAATGGGATTTTTCATATCTCATTATTTTTTGTGCAAAAAAAGTTAGAATTTTCAACTTTACAAGAAAATCCAAAAAGTTTGTATGATAATCTTGTAGGGCTTTTAAAAAGAAATGCTTTTTTTTACTTTTTTTCTTGTCGTTCGTTGTTTGGCTTATAATTTTGATTTTCGATTAATATTAAAAATTTGGAAAATGCTATAACTCTGCGAATTTCTTTGTATAAAAAGAAAGTCATCAAGATAAATTGTTTGGCCTTCTGAGTACTAATAATAGCCGTAAATAAAAATTTTAAGTATAATAAAATGGTCCCAAAATTTGTATTTTTATCCAAAATGGCTGTTATCGAACTCGTCCTTTCTTTTCGGACTTGTCGGACCTTTCTTTTTTTATCCATTCTCAAGCATAAATGATGAGAATGAGAAAAATTAGAGGACCTTTAATTTTTGTTATTAGTTTCAGTTTCTAAATCATTTGAATTCTTCAAAGTAAAGCGCTGTTACTTTTCTCTGCAATATTGATATTTTATCCAATATAAATAAAATTGAAAATAAAGTTTCTTAAGTATAGTCCCCATATACTTGTTTTCTGTCATTCTTTTAATTGTTGTAATTTCGTTTTCTGAGTCTTGTCGATTTTTTGTTGTGTATTTTTATGCTAAAAAAATTTTAAACTACATTATAAGGATAATTTAATTAAATACAAAAATCGAAACTTTAAGGGGTCGTCAGTAAACTGCATTACCAATTGCATGGGGAGGGGGTTCATGCTAAAAACTATGGTTCGAACAGGGGTTGGGGGTCAGTGGAAGAAAAGTTACGAAATTAGATAACATTTAGTATGTTTCCTTATTATTCACTTTTAAAGAATTTTTCTTTTTTCTCTAGTTTTAAGAAACCCCCTTTTATCATTTTTTCGCTTAAATCCTTCTTGGCAGAAAGTCTACTATTATATTTGTGGTTCGGAATTCAACTCGTTTGGTTAAAAATTCTAGTATTCAGTTGCAAATTTTATTATTCTGTGAACAATGAAACTATTTTGTTAAAAAGTCATCTTGTTTCGTTAAGAATTCAGAAGCTTGGTTAAAAGTTGAACTACTTTGTAAAAAAATTATTCTTTTGGTTTTAGATTCACCTCTTTGGTCGAAAATTTAACTATTCTATTTTTAGAAAATTAATATTCTGCGGATAAAAAGTCATTTTTAGGCTGAACTCTTTTGTTAAAAATGTAAGTATTTTGTTGAAAATTCGTTTTTTTTTAAATAAAAATTAATTTTTTTTTAACTAACAAGGTAAACATTTCATTTTTGTTTTAAATGGATATTTTTATTAAAAATTAATATTTTCTAGTTTAAAATTGCTCCTCCCGGCTTTAAAATTCAAAAATGTTGTTAAAAATTAATATATTTTGTTGAAAGCTCGTCTTATTTTGGTAGATCATTAATACAATGCTGCAAAATTCATTTCTTTGGTTAAAAATTTAACTATTTTTTTCGCAATTTATCTTCTTTAATTGAAAATTAAACAACTTGGTTAGAAGTTGAACTTTTTCATTAAAGATTCAAATTTTTGGACTTCCCTTGATCTTTGGGGGTGACTCTTTTGTTGAAAACTTAATTTCTAGATTTAGTTGAAAATTAATCTTTTTTTTAACATGTAACAATTTTCTTCACATTTTGGGTTTTTTGTTTTGTTCGAAATTAATTTTTTATCTGAAAATTTGCAATTTTACATTTTTGTTCAAAATTTTGTTCAAAATTTTCCTTTTATTAAAAATGCAATTGTTAAGTTCTAAATTAGTATATTTTGATTAATGATTTAACAATATGGTAGAAAATAAAGTTGAACTTTTTTTGTTGACAATTTGGTTTTTTATGTTAAAAATTTTTTTTTTTAAATTGCAACTTGTCTAGTCTTGATTAGAAGTGGATCCTTCATAAGTTGAAAATTCAAATATTTGTTTGAAAATTCATGGAATTTGTTAAAAAATCGTCTTTTTTGGTAAGAAAATTAATCTTCTTTGTTGCAAATTCATTATATATTTCAACTTTAAATCTTAGGAATTTAAAGCGTTTCATATTGCATTCAAAT